>NC_090052.1:20181329-20438829 GCF_038355195.1 Osmerus mordax | reverse complement strand
CTCTCTCTCCCAGTCTGACATACTGTTTGTTGGTGTGGTATTCGTGGAGCGTTCCTGACCACTTAAAGTCTCCAGTTCCATTTGACAGGCTTATCAAAGCCTCCGCACACAGTATCTAGGCCATTGCCCAACTTTTCATATTGTATTTAGTTGACAGGAGCATTTCAGTGGGGTTCTTGTTGCACTTTACAGTAACATCTGACGGAGAGGCAAAGCTTACAGAGAGAGTGAGGGACTAGGAAAGAGATATCAGACAGGGAGAAAGACGGAGCTATACAGACCAATAGAAAAGGCACACGTACCGAAGAACGAGAGAGAAATGAAGAAAGGGAAACAGTTGTGAAGTAAGCACAATGGCCTTACCATAATAGCCATCATCAGAGGGCGATTACTGTCATCATTAGCTTGTTGTCATTATCACAGCCCATCGCTAGCAGGGCTGAGGCCTGCCTGCCTCCTGTCTTTGTGCTCCGTGCATCAGTGTTGACAATGCAAAGCCAAGCAGACGCTTGTTTAATGAGCCTAATTAAACATACTGGAACCCAGTCCCACCCTGTACGACAGAGAACCCCCCCCCAGGCTGGGGAGGGAAGGGCGACCCCCAAACTGAAACACTGTTTGCTTCTCCTGTCATCCCGAGCTAACAAAATAAAGTAGCCTACATAAATAAAAAAATTAAATAAAAAAAGCAGTGACACATGAATTGATGTTCTTTTTCTAATCTGTGTTTGCAGCAGTCGTTTGGCTGAACGAAAGGCAGGCGTTTGCTCAGGCGGCAGGGTGTGTGTGTGTGTGTGTGTTTGTGTGTGTTTGTGTGTATTTGTGTGTGTGTGTGTGTGTTTGTGTGTGTAAAGGCTTGCAAGCCAAGCGTTGCACCAGAGGAAATTCAAACAGCACCTCTGATTTTATCACGGCGGTTGCGTGTACATTTGTGTGTGTGTGTGTCCTTGTGTTTTGCCATGGAAAGTGTGAGGGAAATGAATCAAATCAAATCGTGTTTTATTTGTAAAGTTTTTTTTTTTTTTTTTTTTTACAAGCAATGGCTTCAAACAATCGGCACCTAGACCAACTTAAGATCCTCAAAGAAGAAAAAACAGAGAAAAATGTAAGGACACTTGGAAGGAGCAATTCAGTGAGAGGTCTCCTCCTTCAGAGACTGTGGTGACGCAGAGAGGTGCAGGCTGTATGAATACAAGGATTATGCAGCGAGGGTAGGGTCCCTTTTTTAAGTACTGTACGAATGGGTGGTAAAATACAGTCAACCAACGAACGTGAGCGAAAGAGACCCAACTGGGGCGATCAGAAGACACAGAGAAAAACCCGTTTGGTTTCGCTCGACGAGCCGCCTCATCAGTCCGACCCAAACGCTCATTGATCAACCAATCACATCCAAACCACTGAGATCAACACAGACAACACGAAGAAGACTACCTTTCAAAGGAAGCACCTCGTACCCCCCCCCCCCCCACCCCCCCCCCCCCCACCCCCCCGCCCCAGGGGAGTTCCCCAGAGCCCGGCCCAGAGACAGTGGCCCTGGCTGGTCCAGACAGCAGGACTCTCTCCCCTGAGGATGGTGCTGCCTGCACCTCAGCAGCCAAGACCTGCTGCTCCATTATCCATGCTCCCCACGCTCTCGGAGGCAGTTAGCTCTTTCTCTTTCCCTCTTTTTCCATCCGCCTGCCTCTCTCGCTCCCTCTTTCAGACTGATGCGTGTCTCTGTCCGCGGGAAACAAGGCCCCGGGGAGCCCGCGCTGACACGCTTCAGTTGTGCACCTGTGCCTTTTTTCTGTGTGTGTGTGTGTGTGTGTGTGTTCGTACGCATGTACTGTATGCGTGCGTGCATGTGCGGATGTTTCAGATAAGGCTGTGTGAGTTCCTTTAGGAATAGGACTACATTGGTAGGGCCAGGACACCAGTATCCAGCAGTCACCTCTTCACAGCCCTGTCAAGCATTCCATATTAACACTGACAGACTCACTTGTGGGCGACTCAGAATGCAGATGAGATTCACTCGCATTCAAATTCAACACACAATACAGTATGCAGACATAAACAGGATGTACACAAAATAAAGTTCAAGTGATTGAAGGGCCAGACTTTTCAGCACCTAGCTTACTATCCTAGGTTGGACATGGCCCTGGAATCTGTGTGCCCACTCTAACGGGCCTCCTGGTCTGGGCTAGCATGTCCACCACCATCTTGGCCCTGGTCCTACTAGCCGTGCTAAAGTTAGCCCAGCAGATCAGGCCAAAAATTCCCTTCATTCTGCTCTAACCACTGGATCACCCAACGGAGGAACCGGCCACAGGAACTAACCACAAAGACTGGGAGGGGCTCCACCCAACATGTGGAAATAGACCCACCCTGACTCTGACACAGCCACAAACACATGGACGCCCCCCCCCCCCACGCCCCAGGCTCAGCGTGTACAGCAGAACCAGCCCTCTCGCTGCGTGGGAGAGGCAGTGTGAAGGGCAGAGGGCGAAGGTGTGACGCCTTAGCCTATCTAAGAGGCGTTTAGTTCATGTTCAGACTGCGGGTGTGATAGCTCCAGTGTCGCTCGCCCTGTCTACCCCGTGCCACTATATCAACATGGAGCACGTTCCCTCCGACTAACTAGACCTCCCTGCACCCCGCCTCTCTCCCCCCCCCCCCCCCCCCCCCCCTCGAGAGGACCAGACTAGCCCCACACTGATTCTGGCTTGACTGGACATTGATTCTGCTGATAGCATGGGTTGAAGTGCACTAATGAGAGGGTCTTTATCCAAAGAGGAGTTCAGCTTGACGCCCAACTCGCACTCTCCCTCCCTCGCCACACTCTCTTCTCTGTTCCTTCTTTACAGACTACATATTTGTCAGACAACGTCAATGGTTAAAGAAACCCGAGCACAAGCAATCGCACTTGAACAGCATCCTGACTGTATGTTTACACTCCCTCGCACAAGATGATAGCACAGTATGTTTCCTCTTACAGTGTGTGGGACAACACGGACTTGGTGTTGTGTGTGGGGGGAAGCAGAAGGGGCCTGTGTCTGATGGCGTGACTGGAGTGGAGATGAAGAGAAAAGGAAGGATTGCCTCACAGCAGGAAGAGAGTTGGAAATGAGCTGGAGGCTGGGCACAGGTGCATCACTGTTTTTACTGCTCAGCTGAAAGAATGCCTTGACAAGGCACACAGCACACATTCCACACGCACTTCCCCAATAACTGGCTCACACACACACACACACACACACACAAACAAAAAACTAACAGACATACAAACCCCAGACACACACTCACACAAACACATTAAAACAGCATTATTGTATCTTCCTGAGTCTGACTGTGATTCTCTAAATCAAACAAACAAGACTGTGAGTGGGCATCAGTCTCTATTGGTAACCACTGTCCACCTCCGCATGTCCAGCTGGTGTCCAACCAGAGAGGAGATGAGGGAAGCAGGCATTCCCTCTCTCTCACTCTCTCCCTCCCTCTCTCAAACACAAACAGGCACACACACACATACACAGACAGTTATAGACCATGCATAATGGAGGAATCCACAGGGCTTTGGTTACGCTGAGACTTGAGTCCCAGACAGCGTCAGCACAGCTGGCTGAATGGGGAGCTGGTGACCCTCGGCGACCACCCATCCCAGCCTAGACCTCGGCCTAGCTCCCACCTCCACAACACGTCTCCAGACCTCGGCCTAGCTCCCAGCTCCACAACACGTCTCCAGACCTCGGCCTAGCTCCCAGCTCCACAACACGTCTCCAGACCTCGGCCTAGCTCCCACCTCCACAACACGTCTCCAGACCTCGGCCTAGCTCCCAGCTCCACAACACGTCTCCAGACCTCGGCCTAGCTCCCAGCTCCACAACACGTCTCCAGACCTCGGCCTAGCTCCCAGCTCCACAACACGTCTCCAGACCTCGGCCTAGCTCCCACCTCCACAACACGTCTCCAGACCTCGGCCTAGCTCCCACCTCCACAACACGTCTCCAGACCTCGGCCTAGCTCCCAGCTCCACAACACGCCTCCAGACCTCGGCCTAGCTCCCACCTCCACAACACGTCTCCAGACCTCGGCCTAGCTCCCAGCTCCACAACACGTCTCTAGAAAGAGGGGGATGATAGGAGGCTGGTCCACAGGTGAGAGGGCCGGAGGGCCCCCCTTTCCAGAGGGGGGGCCCTCCGGCCCGCCCCTCTGGGCCCCCCTTTCCAGAGGGGGGGCCCTCCGGCCCGCCCCTCTGGGCCCCCTCCCATGAACACATGCATCAAGCCGGCCGGGCTGTCAGTAGCCCAGCCACGGGCCCAGCACATGGGTCAGAGAGCAGCTGGGATACCTAACCTCTCCTCCTCCTCCTCTCACCTCCTCCCTCCCCGCGGCTCCCTCTCTGAGACCCTAGGATCTCCTTTCCCCATGCTTTACTGACACACAGTACCGCGTCCCAGCCCTGCCCTGTCCCGATCAGTGGCATTCCACACGCAGTCATGAGACCTCCTGATTGGATGACACTTGTGGTAATCCTCCCGAATGTGTGGTCACCCAATCAGGGCCAGAAGGAGAGGCGAGGACATGTAACCAACACCCAAAGCAGTAAAAACTTAACCTTAACCTTTAGGTGTCAGATGTTCACCTGTTTCCACTGTTATCTCCTCGGGCTTCAAACGGGGCATCACCGAGATAGGCTGTCATATCGCTTACAGCGTCTGCCTCCCCGTTTCTCTGTGTTGTAAATTAAATCAGGGAGTTGTAATTGCAGCGGTGATCCAATTGAATTAGCCCATCCCTCCTTCTCTTTAATGGCCACTGCCTTTGTAGGAGGAAATTCATTACACACCAGGAAGTGTTACACACCAGGAAGTGTGATGAGCTTCTTAACTTGCAGCAATGACAAGATCCAGCCTCCAGTCGAACCGTCACATCTCCGGCAACTCAGTCACACACACACACACACACTTACATTTAGTCATTTAGCAGACGCTCTTATCCAGAGCGACTTACAGTAAGTACAGAGAAATTCCCCCGAGGCAAGTAGAGTGAAGTGCCTTGCCCAAGGACACAACGTCATTTGGCACGGGAATCGAACCAACAACCTTCTGATTAATAGCCCGACTCCCTAACCACTCAGCCATCTGACCCTGACACTTAACAGAGGGCACGGAAAAATGTCTCAAAGGAAAGACCATGCGCTCAGCTTGAGAAGAATGACAAAGTGCTCTTAAAGTACACAGCCATTAAAATACTGTCCGAACATACAAAGTGAGTGTGTGTGTGTGTGTTTTGAGAGTGTTTGAGGCACATGTCTGTGTCTGCTTTCATCTGTGTGTGTGTGTGTGTGTGTCCCAGTGGTCCTTTAGACTGGGATCAGTTGGGGTGTCTGTGTTGGAGTGCCCTCCCTCCTCATCTTCCGTGCCAAAAAGCTGCCTGGGCCCCCTCCACGGTGCCCCTTCCACGGTGCCCCCTCCACGGTGCCCCCCGTGCCCCCCCATGCCGGAGCGGACAAGAGGGCAAACGACCCCTGGAAGGATTATCTGCCTGGGAGCCCAGATTTAGGAACGCTCTGTTTGTGTTGCCAAGCTACTAAGAGGACCGAAGAACACACAAAGACCAGAGGAAGGGATGGAGGGATGGAAGGATAAAGGGATGGAAAGGTGGAGAGGAGGAGGAACAGGGCAAGAGCAGAGAAACGGGGAGAGCGAGGTGATCAGCACAGATAAAACAGGGATTAAGGGAAAGATAAAAGATAGATCTGTGGGAGATTAGAGAGATAGAAAGAGAACAAGAAAAATTGAAATGGTGGAGAAAGAGACAGACAACTATAAATAAAACTGGCAGCGAGTACAGTATATTACGGAGATGAAACCCCAGAATCCCCATTGGGTCGACTTCAACCGGTCCCATAAACACATTAACACCAACGGCAAGTGCTATGAGATATGGCCAGGCATGCACTTATCAGCACTGCTGATCTATCACGTAGTCGCATGCAGGAAATACACTCCCCTGCTTGTTTCCCATCGGCACATTCAGGAACGCGACAGCTGATCATCCTGTCACTCACCAACACATCATCAATCTGGCCCAACTGATTCCACGCTGATTTAGCGCAGATCCACTTATACTCACAGAAGCTCAAACTGATTTCATCAAGCCCTATCCGACACTAAAGGCCGATTCGATTTCAGGAGTTGCGGCAGGCCGTATTTGAAAGGCCCTGTGTTTGAAACGGTGTTGCGGGCTGTGGTATTGTGTGAGGAAGCTGGAGGGGGCCGCTGGGCTAGTCCTGCTCCGATCCTCGCTGTGCACAGGAACACCAGAGCAATCAGAGCCAGGCCACGCTCTCTGCACTCACTCTGCAATCAGCCTCTGCAGACAGAGGCAGGCTGCAAAGGGAGAACAGGAGAGGAAGTGAGAGAGAGAGAGAGAGAGAGAGAGAGAGAATGGAAGAAAGAGCAAGACAGAAGGAAACTGATGGAAAGAAAGTAAAATAGAAAGAGAGAAAGTAAAGACACACTCCAATGTGACGGTCTTCTCCAGTCGTGTCTGTGATGAGGCAGCATGGAGGCAGCGTGGAGGCAGCGTGGAGGCAGCATGGAGGCTGTGTGGAGGCAGCAGGGAGGCAGCGTGGAGGCAGCGTGGAGGCTGTGTGGAGGCAGCGTGGAGGCAGCATGGAGGCAGCGTGGAGACAGCGTGGAGGCTGTGTGGAGGCAGCGTGGAGGCAGCGTGGAGGCAGCGTGGAGGCAGCCTGGAGGCTGTGTGGAGGCAGCGTGGAGGCAGCATGGAGGCAGCGTGGAGGCAGCGTGGAGGCAGCATGGAGGCAGCGTGGAGGCAGCGTGGAGGCAGCGTGGAGGCAGCCTGGAGGCAGCGTGGAGGCAGCGTGGAGGCAGCCTGGAGGCAGCGTGGAGGCAGAGTGGAGGCAGCGTGGAGGCAGCGTGGAGGCAGAGTGGAGGCAGCGTGGAGGCAGCATGGAGGCAGCCTGGAGGCTGTGTGGAGGCTGCGTGGAGGCAGCGTGGAGGCAGCCTGGAGGCAGCGTGGAGGCAGCGTGGAGGCAGCCTGGAGGCAGCGTGGAGGCAGCCTGGAGGCAGCGTGGAGGCAGAGTGGAGGCAGCGTGGAGGCAGAGTGGAGGCAGCGTGGAGGCAGAGTGGAGGCAGCGTGGAGGCAGCATGGAGGCAGCGTGGACCACAGACCCTCAGCCTGCTGAGGCAGTGAGATGCTGCTGGGGGGCTGCAGTGTCTTCTGGCTAGTCTGCACATTGATTAGGCAGTGTTTGTTAAGTTAGGTAGTTAAGTTAAAGCTATGGTATTACATTTTCTTTCGTTCACAATTAAGATATTAGATTGCAATTTTGTAAGTGGCATTCTTTTATTGTTTATTATTATTTGAACACATCATAATATGTTGCATGGTCCTTTCTTTAAGGTTGTCAACCTAATAATATACCAGTCGAACCATCCGTACCAACTCAAGTCCTGGAAGTGAAGAAATACATCAGAGACGACTGATCAAGAGTTGTTTGGAGTGTGTGCTGATGAGCCTGTGCATTCCTCATGGTGACTGAGGCCTTTTCAAGTTTGGGCGGAAGTTGAGGCTGAAAGTTTCCCAGATAACTTGACAGTGTATCAGAGTGAAACAGAGATAGAGAGATTTGAACTTGACACGTTCCTCAAATCCCAGCGTTTTCAGAACTCTGCAGACCAGAACCACCGGAACATTCTGTTCACTGGAGACTGACCTCAGGGCCATGGAGGTCAGCGGTCAGGTCTCACCGTACCTCAGCCTCGCCACCTCCACCTCACAAGTCGTCTTATATATGCACACAACGCAGCACCGCATTGGGTGGTGGCCTGTGCGTTCTACAGAAGACTCGTCCAGTAAACTAACAAGTGACCTGCTAATGAGGCGGGTGTGACTTCCCTCAGAGGGAATGCCCCTGGGCGCGAGGGGAAGTTCAGCTGTACAGTGTTGACAAAACCATTTGTAAGTCTCCATATCACACAGACAAGCACATACACGCACACACACACACACAAAATGGTACGAGCACAAACCTCCCACACACAAACTAGCTGGCACATGCGTCCTCTTTATACTTGATGTGGAGTCCCAAAAGACCTTTGTAGCATTGTCAAACTTGGCTAATTAAGCTATATACATTTTTCGTGTTGAATGTGTGTGTATGAGAGAGAGAGAGAGAGAGAGAGAGAGAGAGAGAGAGAGAGAGAGAGAGAGAGAGAGAGAGAGAGAGTCTCATGCATTTTCAGTTGTGGTCCAGTTGGTTTTAGAACAAATCAATCAACGTGCTTCTCACAATTACAGTGTTATTAATAACAAACGCCTCAGTCTACCACTACGGCACCGGCAGTAAAATTATTTTATCACAACATCAATAATGCATCACAGAGGAAGGCTCCAGTATATTGGTATTCTCTACATGTCCACATATGTGTACAGTGTGTGTGCATTTGTTCCATGGAATATTTTGGGACTGTGTCACCAGATCAGAGTCCCATCCATCACTGTCTCAATAGAAGTGACACGGCCAACTGCAGCTCATCGATCGGAGTGGGAGCCTCACTATGTCGGGCAGAGACACACACACACACATATACATACACACACACACGCATACATACACACACACACGCATACATACACACACACACACACACACACACCCACACACACAGCCTGCTCTGTGGGCATGCCATAGGAAACCACCATCATAGAACAGGACATCATTGAGGTGCCTCGAGCAGAGATATTAGAGGCACTGTCAGGGACGTCAGGGACCAAGGGGCTGCGAGATAAAGACATAGAGACAGACAGGCAGACACAGACAGAGATACAGACAGACAGGCAGACAGACAGGCAGACAGGCAGACAGACAGACAGACAGACAGACAGACAGACAGGCAGACAGGCAGACAGACAGACAGACAGGCAGACAGGCAGACAGGCAGGTAGACAGGCAGACAGGCAGACAGGCAGACAGACAGACAGACAGACAGGCAGACAGACAGGCAGACAGGCAGACAGACAGACAGGCTGGAAGGCGGGCAGGCAGGCTTCCCTCTCTGCCCCAGACTGAGCACACGTTCGAGGGGTACAGTTCACCCGACTCCCCCTTTCTCCCCCAGGGGCATCATCTCCCTGGGGCTTCCCCCGTCCCTCCACCATCCCAACACAGACAGGAAGTCAGCACAGCTCCCTGCACCACACAGACGGATGACAAGCTGGAGGACAAGGCTACGAGTCACCACATGACTAATGAGGACGGTTAAGACGTCAAACAGACTATTCATGGCCACAACACACCTCATTCAATTATATAGAATTTCCCTTATGACCGCACTGGTGGCGCAAACACAACCGTTATTTAGACAGTCTGGTGGCTGACAGTCTTACCAGACACTCCTTAAAAACCCCATCATTGCCCCTCGCATTCAATCATTACGTCGTCGAGTCATTAGAGAGCGAGGTGGGAGAAACGACAAAAGGGTCCTAATGATCTGGTGAAAAAGAGAGCAGAGAGAGAGAGAGGAGAGATAGAGTGAGGAGAGAGATGAGAGAGAGAGGTGAGAGAGAGAGGAGAGAGAGAGGGGAGAGAGCTAGAGTGAGGGGAGAGAGAGTGAGACAGAAACTGAGATGAAGACAGAATAGCAGATACTGAGAGAGAGACCGACAGCAGACAGGCAGACAGGCAGGCAAACAGACAGGCAGACAGGCAGGCATGCAGGCAGACATTCAGACAGGCAAACAGGCAGACAGACACAGACAGACAGACGGCCGAGCCGAGATGTGGTCTCAGATGGATGGTTGGTGGAGCGTCCCGGTGCTGATGAGCAGGTCTGATTGGCTGGCTCTGCTGTTGAATATACACATGGGAGGCATGAGAAGATGAGGAGGTGTAATGGTGCGTGAGAGAGAATTACCCTCGCCTCCGCAGAGGACAGCCACTGGGCCGCAGCATGACCGCTGCCTCCACTGCAAATGGCCTCCACATCTATTCATGATCTGTCTGTCTGTGAGTATGTATGGGGTGGGGGGGTATGTGTCGGTGTATGGAGGGAGAGGTCTGTGTGTGTGCATGTGTGTGTGCGTTTTGAGATTCTACTTGTTTGGCCCTTCTTCCATTGACTGAAAGGATTTGGGTGGATTTAGACAGGCCAGCTTACCTCGGACACAATGCTACAATGGTTTCCCCACTTTAATAGCTTGCTGCCGAAGGGTGGATGTGGTTCCTCGGTGGATCCCAGCCATGAGAGGGAAAACGGGGGTTAACAGGACGCCTGACTGACAGGAATGGAGTCAAAACAACTGGCCCTAACCTGCTGCTGTCACAGTATTTACTGAGGGATGGGGGGGGGGGACTGTCCTTGAAAGATACTGATCTAAAGCTCTGAGGGAAGCGAGAGGTCTCTCTCTCTCTCTCTGTCTGTTTCTGTCCCTCTCTCTGTTTCTCTCCCTCTCTCTCCCTCTGTCTGTTTCTCTCCCTCTCTCTCTCTCCCCCTCTCTCCCTCTCTCTCTCTCTCTCTCTCTCTCTCTCTCTCTCTCTCTCTCTGTTTCTCTCCCTCTCTCTCTGTCTGTTTCCTTCTCTCTCCCTCCATCTCTCTGTCTGTTCCCCCTCCTCCTCTCTCTTTGTCTGTTCCCTCCCTGTCACCTCTCTCTCTCTTCACCGTGGCTCGGTGGGACAAACACGTTGATTAGATGTCACTCAAAAGAACAAGGCATGCCAGCATGCCACCTCCCCCTCTCTCCCTCGCTCCCCCCCTCCATACCACAGCCATGTTCCCCCGCTTGTTAACTAATGTGTGTATTTAGAAGATCTTCAGGAAGCAAATGATGTCATTGCGAGGGCAAGACCTTGTGTGAGAGTGGATACGTGTGTGAGAGTAAGAAATTGAGTTTGAGGCCAGGGGTCTGGACCAGGGTTGAGGTGCATGTGTAAACACAAACACACACACACACACTTTCGCACACTTCGGCCCGTGGATGACATTTGCAAGTGAAGGGCAGTGGATTAGTGGGCATGGGGGGGGCTTAGCATGAAATTCAAACCGTTTTCCATCACATTTGTACTCACTTGAGTCTTAATCCTACCTGATTAACATACCAGTCAATGGGGAGGGCACCTGCTGTGCTGGCTGGGCAGAGACTGTGGGGGGTTGCTGGTCATACACACTGCTCATAGCGTGCACACACACACACACACACACCCACAGTGCTCGACGAGTACACACTAAAACACAGGAGCGCAGCAGAGGCATTTGAGAGATATGATAACACAATGCCAGCTGTGAACAATCAGGATCCCTTCACTAGGGCTTCTTCTCACAAGATGTCTAGACATCGACAGTCCCTCCTTGGTCCTGACCTGGAGGTCGCTGAGAGGCCTTGGTGTCACTGCCGCCTTCACTCACAAGCTCTTAACGAGAAAACACCTTGAAAAGGACACCCAGCACACACAACTCCTCTCACAAGGCGGCGTCCGTGTCTGTGACGGATCCATACTCACGCCTCCACACTGCCAAGCAACAGCCAAGCCGGTGCTCAGGGCGGATTATTATAGGTGGATTGGACACACACAGACGCACACATACCTATACACACACACACACACACACATATACATATTGCTTTACACACAAACACACTCACACACACACATCTAGAAACACAGACAACCACACAAAACTACACACACACACACATTTAAAGATGTATACACACATTGAGAATAAAAAAACTAAAGGATTAAATAAATCACAATTCACTCCAATCATTTCCTGGGTACTACAGGCGAACACCGTGGGCTGAATCAGACTCTAGTGCACAATCAGCCTGTAACCATGACTGGCTCAGCCTGCCTCTATATTCTGGGACATCGTTTACCGGTTTTAGTTTATGAATGGTCTAAATATACATCGGCAATCCACAGCTATTCTGCAGGGATTAATATAGCTTCCATATAAGACGGAACAGGCGTTCTGGAAATAAGGGCAGACATTTCCAGGCATGGTCCAGAACAATAGGTCTACATAGATGAGTTTACCTCATAAACTACCTCTGATCTTCTACATGGAGGATCAGTCTTGAAGCTCTCAATGACCAGGGCCAGCTAATGGTCCTCTCAACCAGAGGTCCATGACTCAAAATGCCCAAACGTAAATGGTTTGGACTAAGTGAAGAATCTCAACTGACATAGGAGAGCATTACTGGTGTGGTTTTGGAGTCCGGTACATGCCAAACACCTGTGGAATGCATGTGTCAACACTTAAGAAAAAGTGGAATGAAGAAAGAATTACAAATAAACAGCAGCTAGTTTATGCTGAAAAGGGAATGCTGCAGTATGGAGGCAAAGGAGGAGCCACACACACACACACACACACACACACACACTAGGCTTTTGTGAGCTGTTTTTCCACAGTGTTTAAATTTGTATTTCTCTCAAGAAAACTGATAAGGCAGCTGTGCTATGTCAACACATCAGTGCCTAGAAGTGACATGAGAGATGCTAGCAGGTTGTTGCTATGCGGACAGACATGCAGTGAGATTCCTATTTTTAACACATGAAAAATGTTTTGATTAATAGGTTTGCATCATTGATGAGTACTTGAGGACTCTACTAAACTGTACTGTACTGTGTTGTACTCTGCTCTGCTGCACTCTACTAATCGTATCTGTTCTCCTCTCCTTTCACTGTGTGTGGAAAAAAAGTTAAGAAAAAAAGTTGTGAAAGGTTTGAATTCTTTTTACAAAAAAATATTTTAGAAAACCTTGATGTATGAATTGACGTGATGGTCTACAGGTCTTGTCGGCAGTGGCTGTGGTTACGGGCGTATGCAAGGTTTGAAAAATACCGAGGTCAAAAAAATAAATTTGCTAGCGGGTTGGAATTAATGTTAGCTGGTAGATTACTCATGATGGACGGACACTGTTTGATGAAGCGCGACCGCGCACCGTGCAGCAGCGCATAACACATAGCAGCGCTTCTAATGTGAATAGATTGTTCATAGTTCATGGAATTTTACGCTAGAGCTAAATGTGGTGATATGTTTCACCCGCCTTGTGTTTAAACGTGTTGAACCACTGGTGTGTGCATTCGATATTGTTATGGTCTATCGTTCCACAGACTGTGTTGAACTGTCTCAGACATCTTTTTCATCGTCACCAGGACGACGGGACAACGTTGATGTCGAGCCCTGTGTGTGACTGCCTCCCTCTTTCCTTCCCTCCTACCCTCTCTCCACCCTTCCCTTCCTCCCCCGGCAGTGGGGTCTAGGAGTGGGTAAATAGGAGAGGTGAATGAATGCCTCATGTGTTCATGTAATACTTTCATTCCTCAAGCCATAATATTGGTCCACCGGACATGAGGAGGGGTGCTATGGTGTGCTTGGATCACACAGCTATCTTAGAACTAGCATAAAGCCTAAAACAACATGGCTGCCAGTCCAATTTCAACCTGAATGACGTACGATGTACGATACACTGTCAACATGGAATTCATGTCCGCTTGCAGGAATTCGCAGTCATACAGTAGTGACCCAGTGTGAGGGTGTAAACAATGCCAATCAAGGCCCATAACTACTTTGAGGTCTAGAAAGTTCTGTTCGACACTGTAACCCGTTGCCGACACACCTCACATAGCTACACACTGATGAGCCAGCAAAACATTCAATTATCCCTTTCTCCTCTGTGAAAGGAGACCCATTACACACACACACACACACACACACACACACACACACACACACACACTTTAACGATCCCTTTACCCAGAGTGCTAGGATATTGAGCTGTGCACTGTATATGAGGCAGCACAGCGCACAGAAACCCAACATTAACATGCAGCTTTTAAAGACCCATGACGGCGATGACATTAAAATGCTCATTTACGTTCCCTGACTGCAGCGAAGCAGCTCCACCAAGTCAGAGTCGTTACCGAGAAAACTGAACAAATCAACACGAACCGAGAAATATAACACTCAGTATCACTCTATAGGAGTTGCAAAATGTATCTTGAGAGCATAAAGTGCAGCGCTAAATAGAACGCGGTGACAGAAGGGGACTGTTATTGTTGTCAAGAAGGCGCCGTGTCGGCTGAGCGTCTTATGGTGCTACCGAGGCTTAGAAAACCTGACTAACAATGCACTGCCTAGCTAGAGTGGAGGGATGAAGGGAACTGTAGTTTTGAAACACACACGGGGGTTGAGGTTTGGGGTGATGCCAGCCGCAGAGATGCTGCCAGACAGACAGATCCGGCTCCTTTACCTGTAGTCCTACCCTGGGGACTGAGCAAGGAGGAGGCTGACAGGCATGCTCGCACAGAGATGAGACACAATAGCGCACGCACTACAAGCACCGCAGACTGTTGGAGACGGCGTCTATTTCGACGGCATGCGCTTGGACATACTGTCCAACGTTATTTATGGCCGGGCGCTATCAGCTCTATGGGAGATGAGTACTGAAGCAAACATAGTTCGCCGTGGTGCCCCGCCGTGCGTGCCTGGCTCTCCGTTGTGCCCTGGGATCCGGTAGGGAGATGAGGGGCGTCCGGCTGACGTCATCCGAGACTGAAGGGGGTGACGGTTATCCCCTGAGTGGGCCCCGGAGAGGGCCTGGCTGCTCTCAGGGCCCACACACAGCTCTCCAGATGCCCCAGCCTCCAGTTGCCGTCCTCCCCCCTCCTGTTCTCCCACCCACACAGCCTCTCTGCAGAACCTTGCACCCGCACAAATTAGTCAGACACACTCGACTATCACAGCTCGCTGTGCTCAACACGACGCCAGGCAGGCTCCAGGCAACACTTAGCACGCCCGGCAGGGTGGATATAGATATACGCTACAGCTAAGCCCCCCCGTCCTCCACAGACGGCATCGATACAGGTCTGATACGACTTGGAGAGAAACTGCAGACTTAGCCCCAACAGTTATTACTATGTATAGACTGTACCAATATGCACACCACAGAGCTCACTGGAGAAGCACAAATGCATTTATCATTTCAGTTTATTGGCCGTCTCATTTGAAGAAGACCATCTCAAACATCCAAATTGTTCTTCACTTCATTACAGCACTGCAGCCAAATATTAGCAGTAGATCAATATTTTACACATACACACACACACACACACACCCACACAAATACACACACACACCTAAAGGGTAATTCAGGCCCATAGACAGGATGGGATCATTCAGAGGGATTGAAATCCAATCAAGCCAAGTAAACAAACAGGAATTTCTCTCAGTATAGAGGAGCATTTCAAATAGCATTCTACTCAGCCTCATTAAACATCGAGTAATAAAAACACACCGTTGTATACACAACAACACTGCTGCACACAGCAGCAGATACACACACACACAATCAATCAATCACATTCCCATTTTGAAATAACAGTTTTGGCCAAAGTGCTGTACAATAAAATGTATGCAAGAGCACCAACATAATGACACTATAAAAGAAAAGCACTACACACATGACAAGACTACTGATTGTAATGGTGCTGCATTTATGTAGATTCATAGGCTAAATAAAAGAGAACGAGAGTGACACACACGCACTAATAAAGTATGGTTTGGAATGGGTGAGTACGTACCCAGCAAAAGTACTAATTCTAAATCACCTCATTGTTTAAGTTAACAAAACAAACAAAGGCTGCCCCCCCCCCCCCCACCCCCCCCCTCCCCACCCCCCCTCCAGACACACACACAGACACACTTTTACACATTTGGATACACTGATACACACTGTTGTGTTTTTGTGTTTTTTTGCTGGAGGTGTATGTTCTTGTTTTGGGAGCAGTGGAGCATTCAGGAGCAGTCTGCTGTCGTATAAAGGCTAGCTCGCTTGCATCTGCCTCTTCTAATAAACCGTGCCATGATGTTTTCATGGGGTCTGCGTTTTAAAAAGGCAGAGGATTCGATGAAGACACATAAAATACATAAAACAAATATGGAAACTAACCAAAAATCACATTTCAGGATCAACACGGGCAATGCAAACAAGTAAGTCACAAGAGGACACAGCTGCTGGACATACTTTATACAAAACCATGAAATATGGTTAAAATATGGATCTATCTAGAACATTCCCAACACGCAACCCTCCTCACCCCTCACAGCAGGAATGAACAAACGAGAGAGCCCATAACCGGCTGGTAAGCAACAACAATCAAACAAGTGTGTAACTGAAGACTGAGAAGCAGTTTCACTGTTAAACATGGAGGTCAAACTCCTGCAGTTTTCTGGTAATTGATCCCTATGTGGCACACACACACAAAGTATAACCCCATTTTTTCTAATGGGTGGGAAGTAAGGTAAGGGAAATGCTACAGTATTTGTACAGCTCTGGATTATATCTAAAAAAGAATCCCTTGCAACCTTTAGCTTTCTTCAAACAATTCCCTCCTGGAAGTAGGTATTTCAAATAATTCAGTGAAGCTTTAACTTTATAGGCAAAAACAAACACTTAAATCTTCAACTGTCAGCGGTTGAATATTTCTGGGAACATAGATTTTATTTGTAGCGTTTGAGATACTTGTAAAACAACTCCATCTGTTGTGACAGTTCTGTACAGTTTTCCCAGTTCTATACCAGAGGGACGGGAAGTTAAGGGGTCTCCAAGACCTCTCCCAGGGGCTCAAGGAGGCCCCAAGTGGACTTAGTAATAGTGATGGATCACTTCATCACAAGTCCCTGGACTAATTAGCCTCCAGTCAGTCAGGAGCACAACAGGCACAGCCTGCAGTTAAAACACACACCTAATATTAGCTCTCCCAGCAAGGGAGAAGGAGAGACAGAGAGGAAGACAGAGAAGAAAAAGAAGAGAAAGAGAGACAGTGAGTAAGTGAGAGTGGGGAAGAGAATATGGGAGAGAGACATTGAGAGAGAACAAGGGGAAAAGAGAGAGAGAGAGTACTGCAATCTCAGGGTGCAGTCTACTGCTACTGTCGTGTCATGGCGGGTGACACATGGAGACAGCCAGCGTCCCTGGAGACCCTGCCGGAGAATCAAAACCATTTGTCACCCTAACAGATATCGGGATCCTCTCAGTTTAGAGACAAGTCCAGAAGTGTTCACCATCTCTACACGCGTGGCGAGGGAAAAGGCAGAGAGAGAGAGAGAGCTGGAGAAGGAATAGTGAGGCTTTAACACTGCGCGAATTCCCACAAACGTACGACTGATTCATACTCCAGTATGGACTGTAACAGTGTGAGGGGGCCGAAACACGGACCTCAAGCTAGCTGTCATTAGTACCCTCGCACAATGGCCTCTGCCTAGGCTGCCAGCGATTAAGTGAGACGGGAGGAATTTGGAGAGCCACAGACAGTGAGTCACCCCAGGAGCACCGCTGCAGTCTGTGGCCACATGGGGGGGAGAACTTTGTACCGGAGAAAGTTTCAATAACCAATTCTGAAACAGGGATTTGGAATTCGAACCCGACACCCCCGTACAAACAGCAGTTGGGAAGCTCTTCGAATACCAAGCTTACGGCATCAGGACAGTTGGCTGCAAGACAAAAATGGACTCTGACGTTGCAGCTAATGCAGCACCTTGTACGCGGAGGATGTCACATTACTGAGGTGTAACACCCTGATGGAAAGCCTCTTTGGAGCAGACACAGATATTTAGGAAGAGGAAACTTAAGATGTGCTGAACAGTGTTCTGCCCAGAGCTAGCTGGTAGGAGATGACGCTGACTGTGTATACATGTGCTGCCAACTGTGGGTCTGTCACTTCGCTGTCAACCAAACATTCACAAACAGACCTCGTACGCCTGACCCCTGACGCACCCGCCGTACACACTCAACACACAACATCGCACCCACATTCAAGTGTTTGCATGTTTTTTTGGACAGCGTGTGTTTGTGTGTGTGTTTGATTGTGTGTGTGTGTGTGTGTGTGTGTGTGCGTGCTTCCTCACGCCACCCTCCCACACACCCAGGATGTGTGAATGATGATGTGTGTGTGAGAATGAGGATGTCATCGAGACGCGTGCGGGTGAGCAGGCCGTCGCGTCACACCAGGAATATCAATTCAATTTTCGATCAAACGGGTTTTAGATCGAGTCCTCTGCACCAGCATACAGAGCCGCACGCAGACACGAGGCGAGAGAAGGAGAAGAAAAGGAATGACCTGGAGGATTGCTGAAATAGCACAAAAGGTGAACGAAGGGGCAGCAATAGGACAAAGCACCGATGAGATGAGCGAGTGAGAGAAAGAGAGAGAGAGGGAGAGAGATAGTGAGAAATCACGTGAAGTGCTTTAGCGTTGACGTTCCTTGCGTGGACCTCCTCGCTGACAAGCCCCCTGCTGTGTCATAAACAACACAGAGCTTCCCTCCAGACCTACGCCCACTCGCCCACTCACGTCCGGGACATGACTGTCTTTCTGCCCGTCTCATCCTCATCACTTCCCCTTTGACTCTTCCCGTTCCTGTCCATTCCCCACGTCGTGTCCTCTCTCGGCCCCTCTCGACGCC
Source organism: Osmerus mordax (assembly GCF_038355195.1). Lineage (NCBI taxonomy): Eukaryota > Metazoa > Chordata > Actinopteri > Osmeriformes > Osmeridae > Osmerus > Osmerus mordax. The sequence continues at coordinate 20,420,356 of NC_090052.1, read as the reverse complement.
GACGCCGCCCCCCCCCCCCCCCCCCCCCCGGCCCGCGTCTCCGTGGGTGACGGCTCAGGGAGCAGCGAGAGGGCCAGGATGTGGGAGCCTGCATCTTGCCTCATTTCCTCCACTAATGGAGACACAGAAACATGTGGAGAGAGAAGGGAAAGAGGAGGAGAAGGGTAGAGAGAGAGAGGGAGAGAGAAAGCGTGATAGAGAGACACAGGGAAAAGGAGAGTGAGTGAGCGAGACAGAGAGAGATAGATCGAGAGAAAGGGCGACAAAGCTGTAAAATGTTAAAATTCCAGAAGTCTACCAGTCTGACGACACGCCAGCTTGAACACATTAACACAGAGGCATTAAAAAACGCTTCAGTACGAACGCGACTTCAAGAGTGATTCATTGCAGCCAAAGTGTGTTGATTTAGACAGATGCTCCCGTGCATGTGGTGAATCACGGGCTCTCCTCCTGGTCTGCACAGCAGGGTGACCTCCATCCATCCCTGGGTTTGTGACACATCCACTCTGCGTGTGGGGCTGCAGGTGGGCGGGTCCGTAGGTCGCCAAGCACGCTTCACTTCACCTGGGCCTCACACTTCAGTGTCCAGCTCCTTTAGAACACAATCCAGAGCCCCGTCATCCCCATGACAACGGCCGACTCACCCCCTATCTGTGCTGATCCGTCTAATTCATTAGGCAGCGAGCCACAGCACGCATTACGCCGACAGTGCATAACAAGTAGAGAGATGCATTACTGGAGATAACAAAGCAGACACACACTTAGGAACACTGAATCCTAGCAGCCTGACAGGCTAGTCACCAGGCTAGGACCACGAGACAAGGTGCACAATGTTGAATGACACGGACACTCCCACCCCATCAATCCACTCCAGGTCCCCCCCCCCCTCCACACACACACACACACACAAACACACACACACAAGTGGGACTATCACCCAGCTGCAGGACATGATTTGGACCTGGGAGCACCCCTGTTTGCCATCCATCTGGTACTGCAGGGCTGGCACTGGGTCCAGACAGTCCTGTGTGTGTGTGTGTGCGTGTGTGCGTGTGTGTGTGCGTGCGAACGTGTAGCAGCTGACTGCAGCATGCCAGCATGCCAGGCCCCTGGGCTGGCACTGTTCAGCACAAACGCTAATGCTAGCATTAAGGCCCTCCAGGGGACACGACGAGGGGTCCACAGCCCAGCACAGCTGAACAGGCTGGGGGAGGGGGGGGGGTGAAGTAGGGGTAGGTCACTCCCCAGGCAACATGACGGGGGTCGGGGGAGGGGGGAGTCGTATGAGGGTGGATGCTCGGCATTAGAGGTGTGGCGACAAGGGGAAGGGAGGGATTCTGGGACACAAACATCCGAAGGGCAACATTATCCAACCACAGACAGAACCACTGACAGAACCACAGGGACTCCTCCCTCACCAGGACTCCACCACGGCATCCAAAATGGCTTGATTCTAGCTCTAAACCGACAAGGACCTAGCTACATTGCTAATTCTCTTATAAACTACACACCAGCTAGAACACTGCGATCATCAAATGCAGGCCTATTAGAGGTCACCAGAAGCAGTCATGAGAAGATTGTTGATGCAGCCTTTGTCAATTACGCCCCAAAACTATGGAACAAATTACCCATAAATATTAGGGAAGCAAACACGCTAGACATTTTTAAAAGACAGCATAAAACTGACCTTTTTACAAAAGCATTTAACTAATTTTATCTCAGAAGGGTTTTAGTACTTTTATTAGTTATATTATTGTTTGCTATTTTAATTATTACTTTTATCACTTGTATTATTGTTTTTATTGATTCTATGTAAAGCACCTTGAGCTGCAATTCTTGCATGAAATGTGCTATATAAATAAAGTCTTATTATTGATTCTGCAAGGTCATGCCATGGTATGTTCTTCTGACGGACCTGGCATTATTATTAGGCTCGAGCCTACATAATGGATGGTTGAAGTAAGTGCCACTCAAACGCTCTGACAGTGGGTAACGGTATTGTGGTCACAGCCTCATACTTGTTCTATGCTAAACGGTTGTCTCCTCTGTGCGCCTTTAATTGCGGGTGACATTTAAATGAAGTAGTTAATGTGTGCCAAGGACAGAGTATGGCCTGTTAACAATTAAAATGGTGCTTAATAGGGCATGCCAAAGCTATTTTGAGAGCATGTGGGAAAAATAATTGAGCATAGTCTATTACTCAGAAATCAGAGCATCTCCATGAATTGGGCCAAGGTCAAAGCTGCTAGCCGTTATCTGGGTTAGCTTCTCAGTGGAGAGCCACTTCAAATGACATAAGTCATTTATGTAAAACTCAAACATGGTAAAAGGCTTTTGGAATAAGAAACATGTCCACCCATATTCTACATCTCTTATACAACGCTCTTCAGGCACGTGGAGATCTCTGGGTCTGAGTTTGGAGCGGGGAAGAGTTCAGAGTACCCTCTGGGAAGAGAACGCTTGTCAGAGAAGGATCCCAATCTCTTCTCTCCGCTGCACGGCCAGGTTAGTCTAGCTATGCTCACTGACTCAGAGCATCGTGGGCTGGGCTCCACGGCGACCAGCGCCCTGGGCCTCGGAGAACGCTTGAGAGTCAGAACAGACAAGAAAAACACGGGGAGAGAAAGACCATGAAGGACAGAGGGAGCCAAAAACATACGCCGCACTAGAGGCTGGGTAGAGGATAGAGGCTGGGTAGAGCATGGGGGCTGGGTAGAGGGTGGGGGCTGGGTAGAGGATGGGGGCTGGGTAGGGGGAGAGGGTTGGGGCTGGGTAGGGGATGGGGGCTGGGTAGGGGATGGGGGCTGGGTAGGGGGAGAGGGTTGGGGCTGGGTAGGGGATGGGGGCTGGGTAGGGGATGGGGGCTGGGTAGGGGATGGGGGCTGGGTAGGGGATGGGGGCTGGGTAGGGGATGGGGGCTGGGTAGGGGATGGGGGCTGGGTAGGGGATGGGGGCTGGGTAGGGGATGGGGGCTGGGTAGGGGATGGGGGCTGGGTAGGGGATGGGGGCTGGGTAGGGGATGGGGGCTGGGTAGGGGGAGAGGGTTGGGGCTGGGTAGGGGATGGGGGCTGGGTAGGGGATGGGGGCTGGGTAGGGGATGGGGGCTGGGTAGGGGATGGGGGCTGGGTAGGGGATGGGGGCTGGGTAGGGGGAGAGGGTTGGGGCTGGGTAGGTGGGAGTTTGGAGAGTCGTGTGTGTGGGAGCTCAGAGGAGGATGCAGAACACAGAGCTCCTATGTGTGCCCCCCCCCCCCCGTCCCCGTCCCTCTGCCTGGCCCCCACCGCAAGTACCAGGGTGCCCCTGTGCCTGGGCCAGAGGGGGAACAGGGGAGCACTCTGTGCCTTATGTGGGGAGCAGCGCTGCTGCCATGCCTCCAGCCTGCTGTGTGTGTTTTGGAGGTTAGCAGTGGGCCAGACCCCGGGCCCCAGGGCGGGGGCTGGGTGCTTGTGTGCCACACCAGTGTTTACAGTCAAGGAGGAGACTGAACATGGAGTCTGTGATGAGGGCAGGCCAGGGGGAGCCAGCAACATCAATGAATCCCTGACGAACCTTAACACCAAAACAAAAATCAGAGGTCAATGGGCAATCATAACAGACTGAAAGTGGATGGATTGTGTGTGTGTGTGTGTGTGTGTTTCATGGGGGTGGCGATCATCTCCCTAGGCTTGGTCCTACAAGCTCCCATCTTTAAACATTAAGGGAAGCCTGCAGCTAGCTTGTTTTTCTCCATACAGATCTCTATTGATTCCAGCAGAGCACTGATGTTCTCTGTGTTGGCCCTGCTGTGCGGGGGGAGATAGTCTCTGCTTGCTTTCAGGAGAAACTCACTGAGGCGTTACAGACCACAGAATCAGCACAATCACAATCACACACACACCACAGGGGGCACAAAAACCAAAACAGGTCCAGAAATTCACCTTAACTCCAACTTTTGTGTGAGAGTGTATATCATTTCTGTCCTCTGTCCTATATCCAACACATACATGATTCTATAGCTAGACCCAGCAAAGTTTGACCACGGAATATGCACAGTAAAACAGTGAGCAAGGAAATCTCGAAATCGTGTCCATCATGGGGTTATTAACATTACATTTGAGTCATTTAGCAGACGCTCTTATCCAGAGCGACTTATTAACGTCATCGATAGCAATCCTGAGAGTTCAGCATCTCCGCAGGCCCCCACATTCAAACAATCGTTAACACAAGCGGGGCTAAAAGCCATCTCCTGCTGCCTCATATTAGAGAGCCTTTCACACCCAGTGGCAGTTTGCTCTTGGCAGTGCCTCATCAGTACCCTGTCTCCCCTGGTCCAGCCTGTCACAAGGCTGGACACTGCAGGTGCATCCATCTCCCAGCTTTTTTTTTTCCCCCCCTCGCCCCACGTTTTTCACACCGGAGACGTCGAGATGGTGAGCTGAGGCCACGGCCCTTGTCGTGTCGGCAAAACGTTCCCCAGAGCAGAGCCCTCGGGGGGCGGGGGGCGGGGGGGGGTCACGCTCTGGCCGTTTCGTTCACAGAAGAATATATGGTTTAATTATAGAGTGTGTCAGCCTAGGATGCGTGGTGATGGACTAGCCTGAGCCGGGGAGCGAAAGTCCATCCCCCCCCAACTGATGTGGTGGAGTTAAACGTCTTCAGATCCACCGGAGTCTCACCCAGCCCACCTCGCTGGGCTTGGGCTGACGCACCCCAGAGTGTCCTTCGGGCGGCGGGAATTCAAAACATGTACATTCATCCCTGCCAGCGCGGCGTGAAGAGCCTCGGCTCCATTCACACCGGGGCTCGGACGCCCGGACACTCATCCACAGGCTGACCTGGTACGACCGGCACGGCCACACGGAGCCGGGAGAGAGAGAGAGCCAATCAATGGACGGCGGTTACCTAACGCTGGTGATTCACCGATTCGGTGAGTCACCGCCTGCGTCACCTGCAGATGAGGAGGAGACATGTCCAGGATGCCGCAGGCCCAGGGGCTGTGTGGGATTCGCCCACGTGTGGGCGTCCAAGGAGGGGTTTCGACAGGAGCGAGAGACGGCCTTGGGTATTCTAAGCCCTGCAGTCACACACCGCTGATAAAAACAACCCAGGCACGACAGAAGAGGCACGACAGCCACACGCTCGGCCCAAATGAAAAAAACCTCGTGCATCTCCGAGCAAACAAACACGCGTGCGCGCGGGCGTGCATAAACACAAAGCAAGCGATGAACTATAGTGTCTAACCGCAAGAAGGCTGGAGACTGGCTTTAAACATTCAACCTACACGTCTGCACGGGCAGAGGGATTAACCTTCATGTGCGAGGAGGGCGATAATCTGAGTTTTAAATCACAGGCTGGCTGCCCTGTGATAGTGGAGCTAAGCCCCACTCCAATCTAAGTAGGGGGAAGGAAGGGAAAGGGAAGCCCACAGCAGATGAACAGCCTGCCAGCCAGCCAGCACGGGAGAACTACCATCGCAACGCACACGGCACCGGCCACAGCAGCCTCCTCATCTTCAGGCATAGCGGCCGACGCCGTCACCCCCCCTCCAGGCTGTGTCAGACAGTAGATAGGCTCAGTATCATATCAGGCCCGTGGAGCGTGAAGGTATCTGTGATCAACATGGATTAGCTGGGGGTGGATCGATAGGAGGTGTGGAAGCGAGAGATGAGCCCCCCCGTCCCCCCCCTCGTCCCCCCCCCCGTCCCCCCCTCCCCCCTGCTGAAAGATAAAACAGCTCTGATTACTATGAGATTAGAGGGAGGGGGATTCTAGCAGAGGGCACACAAACACTACCTGGTCCCATAGGGTGCACACACATGCTCACACACACACAAACGCACACACAAACAGACGCACCCAAGTATCCACCAAATAATTTGATAATTCACTTACGAGCATGCATACTGTACTGTTATTTTAACTAATATGTCAAAGGGCTGGAAACCCATCAAACAAGCCATCATCACTGATTTGCATATGCATAAAGGCAGGCTTTATTAGGGTTGTCCAGAGCAAACTGGGTAGCTGAGGGTCCAAACCCTTCCTGTCGAGAGGCCCAAACAAGTCCAGGCTCTATAGTGGTTGGGCTGTGAGGGGGTTGTGGGGGGCAGTCTACCTGGTCATACACACTGACCACTCTGTTCAGGCTGAAAGCACCATGATTCACCATAGCACAGAAAGGCCAGTGTGTGTTAGTGCGAGGCAGTCTACGCGTGCACCTATAACACTGAGCCCACTGTGGGACTGAGCGTCACTACAGAGGTGTAGGTGTATGTGTAAATGTGTGTGTGTGTGACTGCATGTGTGTGTGTGTGTGTGTGTGTGTAAAGATAACGGCAGTTAAAAAATGAGGTCTGGCACTCTCTTTTAATTAGGATAATGATCTCATCACCAGGAATCAAAATGCTGGCGGGGGATCAAAACCCAGGGATCAAACTAAGCCCAACACTGAAGGAGAGCATGCCCTTTGCTACTAGGAGTCAACTTCCTCCCTGCCCCTTCTCCCCTCCCTGACTGCCATTTGATGTCCTGATTGAGCGTGATTGGTAGGGGCCAGAGGTGGTGTACTTTCCATATCAGGAGAGAGAACAGTGGGTAAAACGAGAAGCAGAGAAGGGAGGGAGAGAGAGAGAGAAAAATAAATGTGAAATACAATCTCCAACACCCCAGGACCAGAAAGCACAAACCCTCCAGCACCCCACTGAGAAGCAGGCAGCCTCTGCTGACTCTGCCCCCGTTCAGAGCACTGCCGAGCAGGCATGCGAGTCAGACAGGCAGGGGGTGTGGGCTGGCTTTCTCTTCCAAAGGGCAGCCGGCATGCCCTGAGGCGGGCTTCATGCAGCTGTCAGAAACTCTGACCCCCCCCGGCCCCCCTCGCCGTGCCCCCTCTGCCCTCTGCGCCCCCCCCCCCCCTACCTTGCCCCGTCCTCTGCCACCAAGCCGACCAGGAGGGGTTGACCCCTGGACTGGTAGCGCTTATCCTCTCCACCTGAGAGCAGGCCTGAGGGCTGGACGTTTACCACTGTTTACAGATATTTCCCGTTCGGAGTCAACCTGTCACAGAGCTCCGCTCCGCTCGCAGCCTCGGACGTCTCATCCCGTGTCCTCCGCGCCGCGCCACCTCAGGGGGCGGCGCGGGATTCTCCCGCAAAGCTGGGACACCTGGGCCTAAACACACGGCTGTTAACTGAAAGCTGGGGAGTCAGGTGGCTGAGCGTTGAGGGAATCGGGCTAGTAATCCGAAGGTTGCCAGTTCGATTCCCGGTCAAGCAAACTGACGTTGTGTCCTTGGGCAAGGCACTTCACCCTACTTGCCTCGGGGGAATGTCCCTGTACTTACTGTAAGTCGCTCTGGATAAGAGCGTCTGCTAAATGACTAAATGTAAATGTAAAGCTTGCACTGGGATTAGTCATCTATTTGAGAGCTTCCCTTTATACATCTAACTAGGAGCCAGGTAATGGGGAGGACAGCACAATGACCTCCTCCTTCTGCGGCCGGCTTCCCGTGAGTAATTGGGACTGAGCTGTGGGTTTGTCCAGGCAGCAGAAGAAGCAACTCGCAAGGTTTTAGAACAGAACTTTTCTGAGAAGCCAGCATGAGGTCAAGCCGTTGCTCTTGACAATTCAAACAATAGGTCGCCATCTCAGACGGTAGCACAGCATTTACAGATGCACACACACACACACACACACGACAAGAGGGTCCTTGGGCTCAAGCTGTGTTGACCAGTGTTAAAGGGGGTCATCGCCTTGGCCCAGTCGGGGACATACATAACCTCTCTGAGGAAACTCTAGAAGGGCTCCAAGCACCGAGGGGCACTCCATCATCTAATAAGCCCTGTCAGAGCGTCAGTCTAACCAGACGATATGGTGAGGTGAGACTGGAGGAACCACGCGTGTGTGTGTGTGTGTGTGTGTGTGTGTGTGTGTGAGTGTGCGCATGGTGAGTGTGTGTGTGTGTGTGCGCATGGTGTGTGTGTGCGTCTATGTGTGCCTGTGATATGTGAAAACACATTTTCACATTATGAAAGAAAGAAACAAGACTAGTCTATCACGTACTGTAGTGTCCATTAGGGCCTCCATACACTCACCGGGACCCACGCGTCTGTTTGATTAACGCTTAATGTGACTTTCTCTGGAAGCGTACAGGAACAGAGTGCTGAGAGACCAGACATGAGGCTTCACTATTTATTGGCATAATGACAATGTCACTCACTACCCCACGTCGTGACACAGCACTGACTGTCACTAACAATTTGCTCTTGTCTCCGTCGAGATGTCTTGATGAAGCCTTTTCCAGTTTCCATTTATATCTCACACGCCTTCTCCTCAGACAGTAACCAGCTCAGTACAGTACAGAATCCCCCCCCAAGAAGACCCCAGGGCCTTTGTCGTGTGCCTCGATATTGTGATCTCCCATATCTCCGTCAACACACTCTCCAGCACACACACAGGAGCGCACAGAACACCCCGAAGAGACCACTCCGATGGTGAGAGCGACACACACAGGCAGATGAGGATAGAGAAACAGGGAGAGAGACAGGTGAGGATAGATAAACAAAGAGAGAGAGACAGGTGAGGATAGATAAACAGATATAGAGAGAGACAGATGAGGATATAGAAACAGAGAGAGAGAGAGAGAGAGAGAGAGAGAGAGAGAGAGAGAGAGAGAGAGAGAGAGAGAGAGAGAGAGAGAGAGAGAGGAGAGAGCGAAGGTGAGAGAGAGAGAGAGAGAGAGGTGAGGATAGGTAAACAGAGAGAGAGAGACAGATGAGGATAGATAAACAGAGAGAGAGAGACAGAGAGAGAGAGAGAGAGAGAGAGAGAGAGAGAGAGAGGGAGGGGGGGGAGAAAGCAAGACAGAGACAGAAGGAAGAGTGAAAGGGGAAGATAATCTTTCTCACATCTCTCTCCCTGAAACACATACACAAACATCCAAAATGACATTATGGTTTATTAACCTATTCTCCAGCTTTCAGTAAACACATTTCTGAACGTAAACCACAACCCACAGTTGTTATAAAAAGACAACTCCCTCAGTCCCTCTTAGAAGACAAATAGAACCAAAAAGGTCAGGACTGCTTCGACAAAACAAGAATGACTATGACGAATTGTGTACGCAGTCCGTCACAACAACAATAACAGAGTCAAACATAACTCACACAAAGCCATTCAGCGGGAGTAGCAAGCCTTAAAGGTGCCAACCATAAATACTTTCAACACAGACACAGCACTATTTCACTGTCCCTGACTGAAGGTTAGGATATTTCAGTTGATTTAGCAGTGCTTTCCCAACTCGCTACAACTACTGCGAGCTTACAGGACGATGAACACACATTAGAAACTATACCATGCATACGATATTCAACAGACTGCAAGTCAGTCTGGCCTAATCGACCTAAGGTACTGGTGTTCTTTAGGAATAGGTAGCATTGTAGGTTCTGCAATGGAGTGTTCTAGAAAGCTGTAGGCTCACAATCTGTATACCCAGGTGAATTGTGGTAATACTGTATCAATATTGTATGGCGTTAATATACTGTATGATCATTATCCTAATTTAAACGAGTCGAAAGCCCAAGAGTGGATTTGTTGACTAGCAGCAGGCAGTTAAATCTGTCATGCTGGGTCCAAGTGGACTGTGGAGGTGTGGAGAGATACGATGTGTACAAAATAAAGAACCAGCATCTTTAAGGCATACCTATCCCTTAGAAGTCCCAGAATAGTTGCCCCCTTCCCAGAGACCAGTCAACGATCTGACATTCTATAATTCACTATACAGCACAAGAAACAGATGTTTCACAGGATTATGCGTGTGTGTGCGTGTGCGTGAGAGAGAGAGAGAGAGAGAGAGAGAGAGAGAGAGAGAGAGAGAGAGAGAGAGAGAGAGAGAGAGAGAGAGAGAGAGAGAGAGAGAGAGAGAGAGCCGCAAACTTGAAGTTGTAAGGTAGAGTAGTTTGAGAAATGACTAACGCTGCTAATTGATTTTTTTTTCTTCAGCTTGAACCTGGGCTGAGAGTGTACTGGTCGGGATAGACTGGTTGGGGACAGTAGCACTGCTCGGTTCGGGGGCGATGACCAGTTCAACAATTATGTTGAACATGATGGCCAATTCATTTTCAAGATATGAAACGTGCCACGCAGACAGTAACGCGCCGTGGCGTAAACAAACGTGACTGGTGTGAATTGTTTCTGGATATCTATGGCTACACTGCTTATGACACGAAACAGGTGGACACCGTCTCGGTGCTGTCTGCCAAACTAAGCGAATTCAACTGACGCTCGTTCATAAATGAAAACATCACACAAAGGTGTTGCCTTCGACAAAAAATCCAAAATCTTTCCCTATCCATAACTTTTAACGCTATTCATTGGTCAATAAGTCGATTGTCGTCCTCCGACAGTTATCTGGACCCGATGAATTATCACGTGGGATTCACTTAACTTTAAATAAACATCATGAGATATTCATGTCTAAATTAGTCATTTGTATCAAACCCTACCTGCCCCGTTCCGTTTTCGATTGTCTCTGTGGTTTTCTGTGCCCAACATCTTTCGAAACGATGTGACAAGACTGAGTGCCAGATCCATAAACCGAGCTCGCGCACTGGTGTGGAGTCACCAGAGAGAGAGCGCGCAGTCACTTCACGAATGCGCAATCAGAGCTCAGCAATTGACCGGGTGTGAGTCCCTCCCAAACAAGAGTAGGCTACTTTTGAGGAAACGTGTTCATGTATTTATTTATTATTTATAAGCTTTACTACCGTGTGTGTGTGTGTGTGTGTGTGTGTGTGTGTGTGTGTGTGTGTGTGTGTGTGTGTGTGTGTGTGTGCGCGCGTGTGCATGTTATGCACTTTGCACTGTACGGTAAACTAGCTGTCGTGTGTAAACTTACAAGTTGCTTATTGTTTTTATTGAAATTCGAATTGAAGCCAATGTGTTTCTGGCTATATGAACCATCCAACCAGGTTTTAAATATGGAAACTGATACAGGGATATAAATCTCTGTACTCGTGTCACATGTCACAACCTTACATAAATACTATTATGTCAAACAAGTATTACCAAGTGACTGATGGGTGGCTATAAATTAAATGCAGAATACATGACCCTCCAATAGGAAAGCTTATAGGCCTAGAAATACAAGTTTGTACTTGGAATTCACTCAAAGAGAAAATATACAATTTTAAGTCGTGTTGTAAGATACTGCAGTGTTTAACCACTAAAACAAATAAAACACGTTTGTACATGGTAGCCAACGTATGATTCCTTACACAAAATCTTCCAAATAAAAAAGACAACCATATTTGTTGATTGCGATAATTCACTGTATTATGCCATAGCCTAAAACTAAATATTATAGTAAAATTTGCGCGCATGTTATATATGCTGGATATGGCCAGCGATTGCGTGCTTAAAGAAACGACTATCTCCCTGTGGAGCCTGCGCGTTCTAGTGAGGGTTGCAGAGCCTTAATCATAATATATATTCAAATCTGGTCAAAATGTCCGTCCGTCCCAATATATTGATATAAAAATATTAAGAAAATATAGATGTGCTACGCTACGACAGGCAACCAAGCACGCTGTCCGAAATTATCATAAAAAATGTAACCATATTCATAACTAAACGTAAAAAAAGAAGGAATTTCCCTAGCAGATTTCGTCCCCCACCAATGTTGACTCCATGGATACGGCCTTGAAGGGTTGTCAACAGAAAAATGATGGATGCTGCCGGATACTTACTTAGGATCTCGAAAATGACCGTGTGCGAATACACTGGCAAGCCGTGCTCTCAGAAGGACTGCGGGGTCATATAAATAACCCGCAGTAGTGAACACGAAGACCACGGAGTAAGTAACTAAACACCGTCTACACCGGCCTGCCACCAGCCCATTGCCTGTTGGAGAACATTTATCCACACTTAAACATGTTGTTCACTCTCCACTGACTGCTCAGAAATCTTTCGTTATTAGAATGCCTCAGGGGTTAACTACAGTACTATATTCCCTCCAATCCTCTCTCCTCTATATTCACATCCCCCATGCTATTTGTAAGTTTACCACTGCTAGAAAGACAGGACGACAGCCAAGATACGTTCTAATGAACACTTTGTCCACATCACAGCCCCTTTCATCCAGTGTCCATCCTTCATCCAGTGTTGGGTTTGGCTGCAAAAGTTCCATGTTGACACAGTCAATGAAACTTGTCTTGCAAAAATCCAATAGCTTTATGTCTACATTATGTTAGATATTGGTTTAATTTTTGTTATATAAAATATGTAACAGAACAATTCTCAGGGGTTTAATAAAATAGCCCCACAAAGGGCATACCAATTAAATCGCAAAGTGACAAAACACACAAAGCTTCGCTCACTCTCCCTACCTGGCCACCTACCCACGCTCATACCTTGATTATGGCTCACCTGGTTACCAGAGTAACCGTCTCAAAAGTAATGTCCATCTAGCACGCTTTAGAATTCATCTATAAATGGAGCCTTTGGGGACTAGAGAGAGGATGAAAAAAGAGCAAAATGAATGGAAGATTTGGAAAATGGAAGAGATGGAACATTTTAAACAATAGCACTTCAGGCAGTTGATTAACTCCAGGGTGAGTGCAGACAAAATGGAATATGTAAAACTGGAATATGAAAATGTTATGTTAAAACGTAGACTGCAGGGACATGGATAATACTGCAAATTTGCTCTATATAGATGTGTCTTTGACCTTCAGAGACTGTGTGCAGTGCAGAGTAGACTTTTATGTAAAACATAAAACATTCACATTTCAGGACTCCATTTTTGCCTTCATAGTTGTGTAGTACTATGTAGGTGGGATAGGACAAACCATGCTAAATGTATTGTTCATGGGCTGCATGTTGAGCTTGAATAAAAGTTTGTGCTTCATCCATTTACTTGTAACATCCACGTTAGTTTCTTTTTTGAATTATGATGACTCATCACCTTAAAAGGGATGAGAACGCTGAATAAGATTCTATAAAAGACACGTAAACTAATTGCAAAGGACATAATATGCATCTCTCTTCCCACTCTCACCCCCCTCAAAATAAAACTCTTCTCGTTCTGACTAGAAATAATACATGTCTTGTAACACTCCAGTGCATTAGGGAACTAGTGTGTGGCACGACCAGACAACATGCCCCAGATTCTGACATATTACAAGCTTGTTTAAATGTCTGTGCTGGAGGATGACCACCCAGGCCTACAGTGGCACCCCTGCCTTTCAGGATGTCACCAAACCACCACAGTGATGTGTGTGTCCTTCTGCTTGATAAGGGCTCGCAATTGGAAGGTTGTGGTGGTGTTGGGTTCATGTGTACTTGCCCATGGCAGTGGTTTTAATTAGAAGTGTCCAGTGGGCTCTTTGTGCAGCTAATTACACCAGCTGCCCATGGAGCCTCTAATGGCCCAAACACACAGAGGCAAGACTGTGACCCAGGTAGAAGAGAACAGCACAAACAAACAAACACCTTTCAGAGAAAAGCTCTCTCTCTCTCTCTCTCTCTCTCTCTCTCTCTCTCTCTCTCTCTCTCTCTCTCTCTCTCTCTCTCCTTCTCACTTTCTCCCGCTCTCTCTCTCTCTCTGTCTGTCTGTCTCTCTCTCCTTCTCACTTTCTCCCTCTCTCTCTCTCTCTCTCTCTCTCTCTCTTTCTCTCAGCCACAAGAGCGCTGCTCCCTGGTGCACCCCCTCACTTTCTATGGTGATCAATGGGCACGCTGTAGCTCTAACCATGAAACTATAGCGAGTTAAGACATCCAAAAAGGACTGGAGGTGGCAATAAGCTGTGCCCTGTGATGCATGACTCGGGACTACAGGTGCTTTTTGCAGCTTCAGTCCCCGTGGTGTCAGAGTGGTAGCTATTGCTGATGCACACACAGCCTCTCCATTCTCTCTGGGCATTAGCGCCTTGTTATTCCACTGAGAGGCTCTCGTAGAAATCCATACATATTAATAAGCAGAAATACTCGCTCCTCGCCTAAGCACTAGGATTCTGTCCAAAGCCATATCATTCTACAGTCTGTTTAGCGGCACAAAAAAAACAGCTTAATGCTAACCCTGTAGTATGCAAAGCATGTGTTACAGTGCAATAATTCAGGATCTACAATTTTCATAACTACAGCAAGTACTGTGCAGTTATATAGTGCCTCCCAAATAATTGCAAAGAAAACGTTACAAACAGTTTGGGATCATACATTATGTTAATTAAAACACCCTTCAATGCACGCTAGAGCATGAACTATGTAACAGCCTGTTTAAATGCTGGCTGAGTTAGTTGGAGTGCTGTTCTTTAGAAAAGTATCAGAGCGACAGACCAGAGAGTTGGGCTGACTCTAAAATGCTACACATCTCCTGCACTGCGCTCTGTGGCTCTAAGTGGCCTTGACGAGGCACTTTGGAGGGCCACCTGAGAGAGGGACTATTAAGAGAGGCTGAGGTTACGGCCCTCACGGATCCCACTTTGAACATGAAACCCAAACACACATACCGGAGACAAGGACCCATGTTACTGGATGTGTTTCTCACAATTAGCTTTTTGAGTTTCAAGGTTTTCGAGTTGCCGCATTCCCTCAAGCTTGGTTGAGGGGCCAGGTTTACAGCCTGTGGGAGTGAGGAATGAATGTGTGGGGTTTTGTAAGGAGTTTGGAGAGATTCTCTCAGTACATCAAAGCAGGAAGCAGGCTACAATAGTTGGGGACTAGAAAAGGTGTATTGACTGCTAGCAGCCCTCTGGCGTTAAAGAGAGAATAGTAACAATAAACTCTCATTTTTCCTCAGTATCAGAAATGTAATATTCAAAATGGTGTAACATGCTTAAAATCACCTTGTTTTCTGCCTACTGCCTTACTATCATTACCTGTGTAGGGAGATTACCTTGACTACCAGAAAGGTCAACCAAGCGTTGCTGTTTTTGCCTCATCTCTTACTTTTTGGATGTGAGAGAGCTGAAGGGGGAAGACCAGCTCCTGGTCTCAGCGTCCCCCAGACATGAGGGGCATTCATGGAAATGGTCCGGGTCACAATCAGAGACCATTAGAAGCAGACAATATGATCTGAGGACTACAAGCCACAGGAAAATCACTTCCTCTTCTACGACTCCCAAAATGTATCTCATAGCTTTTCTTGCCCAGAAATTAGAGGTCATAACTGCCTTAACCCTGACGTCTATCATAAGGAAATCATGTGCAATACTCACTTAAATTGCACAACAGTCTGTTATATTGTAAGACAAACTCGAAAGCTCACTCAGTATGTCACTCAGAAGGGCGAATAACCTATGATTAGATGCGATCGTCAGTCCCAGATCAGGTCAACTCAAGCATCACAATAATGAAATTGGTGGTTCCGCAGCAAATAACCAAACTCAATTTTGTCCTTTACCGGTAATCCACTGACTGTAATCCTTCACTGCATCTGTGATAGAAAACTTAGGTGCCACAGCATGAAACCAATGATCTATTTACATAAACGATACTGTTGCTCTGAATAATAGTGACATGACAGACAAGGACACAAGCAGGAGTTTTCTTCTGTTCTTGCTTGTCAAGACCATTGAGCTCTATTATGTATATATCTAGATTAGCTGTCATGTATATGACATTAAGGGCCATCATCTCTACATGCATCAGTGCTTTGTCATTGTGCATCAGGGCATGATATGTTAGGTTGGAGAGTTTGATTATAGTATTTAAGAGCTCCACTTAACAAAGATTTGTGGAGTAAATAATGCGTCTTGTTTTTATTTCAAGCTTTTTGTCAATTTCTTCTCATCCACTTTCACCAAAGACCTTCCACTAGCACCTTCAGCCATTATTCTCACCCCTGTTTCACTCATCTCCCTTCGCAGGGACACTTGAGTATCAGTCTCTCTCTTTAATATCCCCACCTTCTCTCCTTCCTCCAAACATCTCCTTCTGTGATATGTTCAACATTCTCTGCTTCCCCCTTTACTCTCCCTTCTCCTCCTCCTGAATCCGGCACCCACATATTTCCATTTCGATCTTTGTGGAACCCACTCTCTCCTGCTGTTATTCCTCTATCCCTCTACTCCACTCACTCACCCACCCACCCACCCACCCACCCTCCCTCTCTCTCTCTCTCTCTCTCTCTCTCTCTCTCTCTCTCTCTCTCTCTCTCTCTCTCTCTCTCTCTCTCTCTCTCTCTCTCTCTCTCTCTCTCTCTCTCTCTCTCTCTCTCTCTCTCTCTCTCCCTCCCTCCCTCCCTCCCTCTCTCTCTCTCTGTCTCTCTCTCTCTCTCTTATTTTCCCTCTCCCCATTGCTTTAACCGTCCTTTTTTCTGCAGAAGGTTACTCTTGCCTGCAGGGCTATGAAAATGTCATAAGGCCCACTCCATTTTCAGCTACGTAAATAGCCATTTCCCGCCAGAGCAAACCCACTTTTCCAGCTCTGACCCACCCGCCACGTCGCCCATCACACCTCACACCTCCCTCTCCACACTGCCATGGGACTACTGGTGAGAGAAATGAACAGCTCCCTTTCATTCTTCCCTCCATTCTCTTCCACCTGACTGGCCCCTGTGTCTCGCCATATCTCAATGTCTTTTCGACCAAAATTGGAATAACGGTGAAGTCATATGTTAAATTCCCTTTCCTTTGGTTCTAACAAAAAAACAAAAAATCCTGACTTAAAGCACCCCTAATTCCGAAACTTGCTATGGCCTATTCATACTACAATGATGAAACATCAGAACAGGATAATGTAAGGAAAACTGCTACATTGACAGACTAAAGATAAGCGCTTTGCAGTCGTTTGCAGAGACTGACAGTAGCCTCTCTCAATTTTGCTGAACAGGTTCCAATCAAACGTTGTGCCATAGAAGCTCCATTCTTAGTCCCTGACATACTGTACCAGGGCCAAATGTACGCATGTCTGTGTGTTTTCTGTGATTCTTGACAGTCTCAAATGTTGTTTTTGTGTGTGAAGAATAATGTAGGGGCATATAGTATGTGGTGAATCACCTCAATAGATTTAAGCCTGAACCTTTTGATCAGGCTAACATTTGCCTCTCTCCTTCTCTCTCTCACTAGTCCGAGCTAGACTGGTTCATTTCCGTGTGCTGTGCTCCGTTCTAGAAAGCCTTCGCATGTTGCACGTCACTATTGTCATGTTTTCTCTCCTTCAACCTCGCCCAGCCCTAATCTTTCCTTTCAATTTCCTGAAGCTTCACAAGACAATGAAGAGTAACTTCAAAGGTCGCTGTGAAGACGCTGATAGCTTACACCCCACAAAAAATACATAATTCTGGTTTCATGCTAGCAGTCAGACAACAGATCATCGGGAGCTTTTTTGAGAAGTAAACAACACAGGTATTGCACTGCCAGCCATAAGTCTGGGCCTGACCTGAACAGCAGTGTTTCTCTTCCTCCATAAACCTTCCCACCTTAGACATGTCGGCCATAGTGGGGCAGTAGACCTACACATCACATGCTCCAGGGCCATCTCCTACACATCACATGCTCCAGGGCCATCTCCTACACATCACATGCTCCAGGGCCATCTCCTACACATCACATGCTCCAGGGCCATCTCCTACACATCACATGCTCCAGGGCCATCTCCCCAAAGATCACAATAGAATTCTGCCCACCAACCTGTCTACTCTGGTGAGAAGGAACACACAAAAGGTCTAATTGAACGCTAAAATTACCCCGGGATCCCTTTCAGGCTAATGTACCCTAATTTACTTGGTGTGGTTGAGCTCTTAACAATGTGTGTGGAAGTCAACACTCTCAGACAACCAATAGCATGCTGTGACTCAAAATGACTTTCGACAGCCTGATTGAATTAATTGGCTGCCGTTGGGTATGGGGAAATAGATAGACTTTTAGCTATTGAAAAGAAAAAGATTGACAAGTGCGCTGTTTTTCTCTGAAATAATTGAGAGGGTGGACGGGTGAAAGGGAGAGTGAAAAGAATGAGAGGTACAAAGAAAGAAAGAAAGACTCTCCTACAGACAAAGGGAGAGATTTGGAAGAAGATGCAGTGTGTTGTTTCTTCCTTGTGGCCAGATGTTTGCCGTGTTCCTTCTCTTGTTGTGAAATGGCTCCCTTTTCTTCTCGAACACAAAACCTAGCATTTTGACATTTGTGGATAAAACCGAGAGCTTTGCAATTTACAGAGAGTGCGGATGGAAGTATTTACTGCGGGAGCAAAGCTCTCCTATCCTCCAATGTGGTTCAGATCCTCAAAGAACAGAACCACATTGGAGAGATAGCTTATCTATGGAAACAAGGAAGGAAATAATATGAGACTCTGCGGATGTTTCTGGATGGTGGAGCCAGACTTACCCATCTCATGGCTGGGAGGGGAGAGCAGAGCTAGGGGGCAGAGTGAACATGGTGGGCTGGGTGAGAGGTGGTTGGCGTGCTGGCTGTCTATCTCCCGCCTGGCAGGGGGCTGATGGGAGGAAGGTTGTTACAGGCCATTGCTGAAGCAGTGTGAAGGGGTTTATTATAATTGGATCTGTCAAAACTTTGACACAGTTAATGTGTAGTCTCCTGAGCCCGACAGACTAAACCAGGGCTGTGTCTGGCCCTCCCCTTCAGCTGCTCCCTGCATGACTGAAAGGTCTATTTGTTTGTTGTTGGCATTTTCATTAAAAAAAAACGATAAAACAAAAGCATCGGGTCTCCTATCTAATTGAAATAATGTATCGGTATTACAGTAGCATGTTCTCCTCTACTTTAGTTGAAAACACAAATTATCACCAATTGTCAGAGCAGTCGTCTCTCTCTCTCTCTTATTCACTCTCTCTCTTTCCCTCTCTCTCTATCACTCTCTTACCCTCTCTTTCAGCCTAATCTCCTAATGATCATATAATCATGCTAGACTAAACAAAATAATAATTTAAAAACCCCAACAATAGAAAAATAAAGGTTTATTATGGTTGAGTTTCTGGAAAACAACTGAATGTGTTTGCAGATGGTTGCGTGGAGAAAGACTGAGGATGCTCTGCTGTTGTGTGTTGACTCGTCTCTATTAATCTGCCTTTGTCACTGCAAGGTCAGAGATGATGCATGACTTCAGCCAGAAAAGGCTGTTACAGCTAGCTCCATCCTCCAGGACATATGGTGCTGCTCCTGTTTGCTCTCTCTCTCTTTGTTTTTCTCTTTCTCACCCATTCCTGTTACCCTGAAAATGAGTCGACTGAATATTCAGTCGACTCATTCTTCCCTTCTTCACGGTTTCCCAGACATTTCTCAGGGTAGTTGGTCAAATTATTTTAGTTAAGTGTTCTCCTTCTATTCTAGGCCTGCATTAGCATTTGCAGGCCATGTCCACAAGCCAATGTCTCTTTAGTGTACTGGTGCATGTTAGTGAGTTGTAGTTTGCATAAGCAGTAGCCTTGTGTCAACCTCAGGCCTTGCTTGTCCTCTCTTCCACATCCTCACGGTCAAACAGGCTGTTTTTAGCCACACATCAAGCACGCTTATGAATTAGTGCTTCCATACAGTAGCTTCACAGCCACTGCTTTGCCCAGAATAAAACAGACCTACACGCATGTCAAATAATACATGCATGAAGAACAACAATGTTGACAGAGACCTTGTCGAATATACCTACAAATGTACTGTATATTGTCTACCAACTAACCTGAATACAGCATACGCAGAAAGCGGGCGACAGGTTAGATCGAGGTGAACCAGTTTTACAATCCTTTCCGGTTTGAATAAGAGCAAAAGTTTAGATGGATTAAATATAGGGATTGTGATGCTAAAATTGGTGTCATGAGAAAAAATACGCAGTACAACCCTACACTGTATTCCATTTCTAAAAGGAAATACTTTGTGCCTCAATTAGACTGGCATGCTGGCCTATAGAAAGCTGATCAGGAAAGCTGTCAGAAACTAGAAGTCCACTGGTAGTGCTAACACTAAGAAACTGATCAAGAAAACTTGTTAGGAGTTAATCTGAGTCTCTGAGATTAACGTTTTTAATCTAGCAGGTCCTCCATTCCAAAGGAGAGTCAGAAGAATGGGGGTGCGTAGCAGACAAAGGCACTGCCTCTGAATAGCACTGGAAAAAGACAAGCTTTCCTTTGATCAAGGCCATAATAGAGCATGAAATAGCCCAGTTAACTCCTAGCCCTGAAGTCACTCTAGCAGCTAGGGACGATTCATCTCAGAGAGCTGGTTCAAAGGAGACTCGGACAATAAATACGTACTTTAACGGGATATAATCAATTCTGCGGCCCCCTGTAAAATAAACATGCAAATGATTTCGATCAACTGTTTTGAAGTCTCCTTTCTCCTTATTCGGAGGACGAGACAGAGGAAGTGACCTTTAACATCCTCCGTCTGAATCTATGTGAACTGGTATCTCTGAGAGACTTCAGAGGGACAGGGCCAAACATGCGGCCTCGTCGTGTGTCTGATAGTGTTTCGCTGTTGCGATGACTGAGGCCAAATGGCATTGCTGGAGAGAGTTGTCAAGTGGACCACCCCCTCTGAATCCCATCGCCATACACAAATTCCTGAAAGAACCCCCCTCGACTCTTTGAACTAAACACGGCGAATGACGACACCTAGCCTACCGTGGGACCATACGGAGCTTTTACATTTACATTTAGTCATTTAGCAGACGCTCTTATCCAGAGCGACTTACAGTAAGTACAGGGATATTCCCCCCGAGGCAAGTATGGTGAAATGCCTTGCCCAAGGACACAACGTCATTTTTGCATGGCCGGGAATCGAACTGGCAACCTTCTGATTACTAGCCCGCTTCCCTAACCACTCAGCCACCTGACTCCCTTGTTGATGATTGGTGACACCAGACACGCCAGGTCACTCAGAAGAACACACAGTCCAGCAGGGTAGCTGGCTGCCAAATATCTCTAGGGACTCCATGTACAGCCGACAAGTGACATTTGTGTGTGTGTGTGTGTTTGATTTCCTACTTATGCGGTACCATTGAGTTAAATGTGCTTGTGTTCTGTATGTGGGAATGTGTGAACGTGTGACTAGGTGTATAAAGAGATGTGATAGACACAGTCCGTTACCCTGCCTGTGTGTTCTTGATTCCCTTCTGTATTTGTCCCTCTTGTCAAGATAAGCTTGATACAGAAAATATTTGCACGTGTACACACACTCCCATGCAAACTGGCTAAGAGCTAATTGCAATTACTGTAACATTCACAGAGTGAGTACCAGCTAAAAAAAATAAAGAAATAATCACACATGATTATAGTGCCCAAGCCTGATTAAGTCAAATCATGCTCGCTTCTTCCTTTCCTTCCTGTCTGTCTCTGAATCGTGGATGCTACCAGGGTGGGGCCCTGTAGTTAGACATAAGTCCTTAACTGCCCCAGCACAGCAACTTCAGACATACAGCTGTCATAGATCTGTGGAGATTTTTGACACGCCAGACTGACCAAATTAAACCAACGCATGGATTGACAGACCGGCAGAAAGGCCGTCAGGCAGGATGGAAGGCAGAAAGCCAGATATATATATTGTTTTTTAATTAAATGTATTTGACAGGGACAATGCAGATAAACATAGCTGTAGAGCAAAGTTTGCAGCCGATGTAATGCACATCGATGTTTTGATGGGTGAGTTTACTTCTGGAAGCTGGAACGACTGCTGCTATGAAATTACGGGTTACCCTGAAGTGTTTCATAATGTATGTTTGTGTTGGTACATATTCGTTTTCATCCAGGCAGAAATCCAGCTCTTGACAAAAACATTGCAATGAGATGAAAAGTTAATTGTTGTGGTAAAAAAAAGAGAGCAAGGAATGGTCACAATCCTGTAATTAGCTAAATGCAGTCAGTCTAAATTTAACAGCTGGTAACTGAGTACAAAAAATATCATGTCTTGTGTTGCAGGACAATAAAACTACCAACTACCAACAGGGGTTGTGCAGTACAGAGTTTGAATGAATAGACAGCCATGTATGTATTTTGGTATCCTTTATCCCCAGCCAAACTTAATGGGATCTCGGTAAGACTTTGGCTCCATCAAAACAACATTGAATATTCTACTATGTTCTCCATATCCTGCCTGGAACAGACCCCCGTGAGTAAAGAAAGCTCCCTCTGGTGGGAAGAGACACTAAGATGTTCAAAAGCCTAGACTGCCACCCAGTGGTAAGATATGTAATAACAAGGAAGGGCGGTATTTTATAATAAACGTCACAAAGACACACAGACTTCATTTACATTTAATCGTTTAGGCACTTCATGATGTGCTGCTAACCATGATTCATCATTGTGAAGGTATATTTTATATATACAATAATAGTCTCTATAATTTGCATTTCGGCAAGAACCGCGTGAGGACAGTGACTACATGAGTTCATGCATTTTCGTGCCTAATGGCAGCAATGGACCATAAAAAACACCCATATTGTACAGAAAGGGAGGCGAGAAGGAGAGCCATAGGTCCTGAGGCATAAACAAAGCTGTTCTAACTCTGACCATTGTCTAACAAGCTTCAGCATACTGCTATACCATAGCCTCCAGCACTAAGAATAGCCTGGACAGAAGGGACCAACCCTAACTCAGAATGTATACAGTGTTTAAGATTACACACACACACACACACACACAGATGCACTTGCGCACACACACACACATTACATTACATTTAGTCATTTAGCAGACAATCTTATCCAGAGCGACTTACAGTATGTTCAGGGACATTCCCCTCGAGGGTGAAGTGCCTTGCCCAAGGACACAAGGTAATTTTGCATGGCCAGGAATCAAACCAGCAACCTTCTGATTAATAGCCCAATTCCCTAACCGCTCAGCCATCTGACCCTCCTGTGAACCCCACACTTACACACACAGATAACATAATCCTAGATAATAACATCTGAAAACATTTGGAGTTGCACACAACCCTTACCCTCTTGTTACGACCCTTAAAATGCTCACCTAATAAACCCTAAAACCCTCAGGAGTGCACCAGAGCATTATTCTGACAGGAGACCAGGGAACTTGTCCTCACAGTACTGTGTAAAGTTGAAGTCCTCAATAGTGAACTGAATATCCTTCCACTTCTTGCCAAGGACTCTCCCACCCGGAGTCTCCATGGCAAAGTTTTTGATGGCCAAGTTGGGCAACAAGGCAACCTCCTTGTATTTCATCTCCATTCCCCATTCCTGTGAAAACACACACGTGACAAAACACATGTCAATATTTAGTTTGAAGCAAGCACACTGACACCCAAGAGCGTGTGAGGGATGTCGGAATGAGAGGAGCCTAGGCTTGCCTTGCTACAGGTTGCACAGCTGATCACACGGCCCGGCTCCCAGTTCTCAAAGTGTCTGTCCAGGTGCACCTTTCCACCAGCCTTGTAATGCCTCCTAAGAGAACACACACCGGTTAGCGCCCAATGGTCCACACCAATTCATCGTTGACATATACTGGGTCCTCATACAAGGGAGGACAAACGACTGGAGAAGTTCTTGTGCGAAGGCAGGACAGCTTATGGACTGCGGTTTAAAATTAGCCGGCTGGCTAAAACCGGCACTTTTACTGAAAAGTTGATTAATGTGCACTGTCCCTGTAAAGATAAACGAAATAAACTAAACGTACTCAAACCCGGGGTTGACGTTAACGTAGTGCGTGTTGTCAATGAGCTTGATGTCACTTCCACAAGCCACAGCCTTGAAACAGCTTCGACACACGAGCTGAATCTCAGCGGCTCGGTAGCGGCTCTGCTTCTTCACCTTCAGCTGGTCTTTCAAGCGACTGGCAAGAACATCCTCTGTCTGGATATCAGTGATCTACAGGGAGATGGGCCGTGTGAGAAACAAAAGGCTCGCCAACAGAAATTGTGCAGGACCCCCAGGTACAACCCGTCTCACCTTCTTGCGGAATTCGCGTTCCCCCATTTGTTGGACCTGTCTGATGGCCCGGCCCGTTAACTCCTCCAGGAGCTCATTGGTGCGTTCCCGGCGCACCTCCCGCCCCCCGGCTTGGGCCACCACAGAGTACACACTGTCAGTGGCCCGAGCTCGCCCACTGGCCTGCTGTTGGGCAATCTCATTGGTCAGCAGGCCGTAGCGCACCACCAGGTTGCATTCTGGGATGTCGAGACCCTCCTCAGCTACGCTGGTGGCAATCAGGAGATTGAGGGTGCCTCTGCGGAATTTTTGGATGGTCTCTTTCTGCTCGTTCTGCAAAAAGATCACACACAGGACATGCATTCACGGACACACAAAGGCACACGCGAACAAAGAGGTTCATTGGTTGCATTATCTAACCCACCAATCAATACAGCACTCTAGACCTTCTGTAATGTGAGAGTACCTGGGTCATGTAATTGATGCCGTTTCCCGCTCCAGTCAGGATGGCAGCCTTGATGCCTGACCGCTGTAGGGCCTGGTTGTTGAGGACCCAGTCATTCAGGCAGTTGGTGCTTTTACGGGTCTTGCAGAAGAGTATGCCTTTGGATGTGTCTTTGGGTCCAAACTGCTCCAGAAGAGTGCTCTGAAGTTTAGCCATTTTGGGGTTCTCATAGAGGGCGTTCCCTGACAGGCTCTTTAGCTCTGTCTGGTTCTCTGTAGAGGACCAAGGCAAGGACTGTCAGACTTCTGATACAACACCTCTACACACACACAAGATATGGATGTCCGAGAGAAGAGAGGCTCCTTCTGAAACCCTGGCACTCACCCTCGAAGAGGCCCTGCAGGAAGAAGTCCGTTCCATCGATGGCTGAGGCGCTCTTGCTGTTGTAGAAGCTCTCCAGGTCACGGAAGGCGTCCACCATGCGGACCGTGTCGTTAATGAGCAGGGCGTCGTTATACCGTCGCAGGTGGAGGGCACACTGGGCCAGAATTCTGTTCCCCTCAAATACACCTGCACCACGAAACCAAGCGACACAAACAGGACCCATGTGACGGGGAGGACAGGCCGGACTCGCTACAGGTTCTGTCGTTTACCGCGAGGATTCGCGTGAACGCACAGAGAGGAGGACTGCTCACCCCTCTGCTCCAGAAGGACCACATCCGCCTCGTACTCCTGTGTTCCCACCTCCCTCAGCTGGGAGGCTGTCCCCAAGGCCATGAAGTCGTGGATCAGCTCCATCATCCACTTCAGGTGGTCGCCAAAGGGATCCTGAGGCCAAACCACAACAATGCGCCTTTCAACTCACCGTTCAAATAACGTCCAGGCAGGAGAAGAAGAAACCGCAGCGAGGCGGACATGGTTGGCTCACCTTGGGCCTCTTGTCGACAATGTCAAACCTTTTCTTGGGTCTGGGGACTTTCTTCTTCAGCTCAGAGGCATGGGTTTCAGCTGAAACGATGGCTGAGTCCAGGTTAGCACAGATCTTGGTGAGACAGACAGACTGTCAGACAGGCCGACAGAGACAGACAGACAGAGACAGACAGGCAGACCTACACACCTGCAATACATGCTTCACAGCTCCTTCCAGGTTTTTGGCCTTCCCTGTTCCAGGAGAGGCGGTGAGGCCTAGCACCTGAGGCAGATTCCTCTCGCCTTTCAGCTTCTTCTCCACGTAGCGATGCATGATCGTGTTGTACACCCCCTCCTTATGCGTGTGGTGGCACTCGTCAATGACCAGTAGGGTGAAGTCTGTGGTGGGATGAGACTCGTGCTTACTGTTATGAACCAAAGGATGCCGAGGTGTCACTGATCTCAGCAATAACGAATCGTTTGGGACGTCGCAAGTCATTTCACAGTTCCTCGACGACACCTTCAAATACATGAATTGCAGAATCTGACGGTCTAGTGGTTATTGATTTGGAATGAATGACTCACCTGTAAGCTCAACATGTTTGTCATCCTCTGTGTTGATCAGGGCGTTCTCCAGGATCTGGGCCGTGCAGATGACCAGGTCAGAGTCCTTAACCACTCTGCCAAAGAAGTCCTTCTCGTCACTGTCCCCACTGACAGACTCCACCTTGTAATCACGGCCCAGGTGGGGGTTGAACTCTTTGCTGTAATGCTGGTCCACCAGATGAACCTGTAAAAACACACAGCAGGTCGATGGTAAACATCAGCAGTCAATTATTATCAGCAGTACTTTAGGTCAAGGTTAGAGGGAGAGAATAGACAGGCCACCTGGACAAAATCCTCATTTCAGAAAGACATTTTGTGAGTGTTTTGCGAGTACGTAACCATGGCAGATCCTCATTCAAGCAGGCATACCTTGTTGACCAGCACAGCCACCTTGGCCTCTGGGGTGGTCTCCAGGTGTCTCTTGACCACATAGACGGCAGCACGGGTCTTTCCTCCGCCGGTGGGAAGCCAGATGATGATGTTCTCCCTCTGGAGGGCCCTCTGAACCACCTCCTCTTGGTAGTCATACAGCCCACAATCTGCCATCCTAGTTTACTTCTTGCTCCACGCACACCTGAAACTAGAGAGAAGCGGACTTTAACCAAGAGTTAGTATATCAGCCCAGCAAGTGTGTCTGACAGTGCTGCTTAGACTCAAGTCTTCTTTAAGTCCTGTAAGTCCTTCTGTT
Source organism: Osmerus mordax (assembly GCF_038355195.1). NCBI lineage: Eukaryota > Metazoa > Chordata > Actinopteri > Osmeriformes > Osmeridae > Osmerus > Osmerus mordax. Next base: position 20,393,906 of record NC_090052.1, on the reverse strand, counting down.
GCCTCTGCATTAAGGACAGAGGACGTTATCTTGTTCATTTAACCCAACCCTTTCTGACACCCATACAGAAAAACGAAACCGAAAGACTCACCGCTCACAGCCAAAATAGGGCCCTTTCTAAGGAGGTTCTGAATGGACGGAGCACTTTGAAGTGACACTGTCTGGATTCGTGGTTGCTACAGATATTTTTATAGATTTTTCAGCAATAACAATATCTAGGTAGCACTTATAGAAGTTGTCATGAAGTCTTTGCAATGTGTTCACAAAGGCAACATTTCAGTTCATATGGCAGCAGGCCTTTGCAGTTACAGCCACCTAGCAGCCCTGTAGGAGAGCCCCATTAGTCTCTTACTGCCTGCTTTACCAGGAAAACAAAACCTAAAGCCTGCAACACTGGAAGACTCCCACTAACCAAGAAGGATGTTTTCTAAACTTCCCTAAGAAACCATGTGTACACAAATTCTTGTACTCGCTGTGAAATATTGTACTGTTTTTTTTTTTCTTTTCGTTTTTTTTTCTACAGGTACACTTGCACTCTTGTGGGGAGTTTCATGTTGTTCAATTGTAACTTGTTTAACTGCATGCTCTTGCACCACAAGAGCATGCAGTTAAACAAGTGTTCCCTTTGGCACTTATTTGGTTTTCCACAATGTATGCTTCATGTTTTGGCTGCTCGCAATGTTTGGGGCTATCTCGTTGTTATGATCAGTGACCTATGCTCTTTTGTAAAGCTCTCTCTTGGAAGTCGCTTTGGATAAAAGCGTCTGCTAAATGCATAAATGTAATGTAAATGAATATAAATACATTGAAAGTAATATATTTTAGTAAATTAACATAAGAATAACAATTGTTTTGTGAATACAGTAATGCCAGTTGATATGATCCAGCTAACATGAAAACTATTATTTTATTATAAAAGATCTTTATTTCAATTAACAATATTACAGTAAATAGCTTTCAAACCATAACTAATGAAACTGTAGCAGTCCTCAGTCATAACATTTCACTCTGACTCCATATTTTAGGTTTTAAATGCAGCATAGGTAGATTGAGGGATACATAACTGACAACCCTGAAAAACGCAACATTGACATCACTTCAGTTGCTCGAAGCAAGTCATGATTCAAGTACAAAATGAACACACAGACAGACACACACACACACAGTTCAGTGGACACTCAGCAAGCAGGCTCAGTCGCTACAGACAAGTCACTTCCAATTAGCGTCTGGCAGATAACAGCGAACATGGCTTCTGACGAGGACTACAATCACTGACCCGATTGTTACGTGTTGTGTGGCATTAGGCCATGGCCATTTGAAATTAGATATAACATCTGTATTGTATAAATACACTGATCTCCACCACGCAGCAATGCAGTCAGTGAGTATGGAGTGTAGAAACACAACCCAAAACGTTTTGTGCGTCAAGAATCGCAACAGCACAACCAGCAGGACGACAGGGCGAACACGGAGGGTTGGGGCAGAACAACCAGGGGAAGTAGAAACTTTTTTTTTTTTTTACAGTCATGTTTGGATCCCACTATTTTGGGATTTTGGAACCATCCGGAAAAATAAATATTTGAATCCACGCCTTCTACGACCTATATTTTGTCCCCTGTACATCTAATAATCCTTAACACAAAAAACACATACTGGCCAATACTTGCGAAAGAAAAGTGAATCTAAACACTTCAATTACAGTACACGTTTTACTGTAGCTCTCTAATCATTATCCCCACAGAACAAATATGATCGTGGATTTTGGACTTGTCTGTCAGAGGTCAAGCTGGATCTGACCATGCCCTTGCTCTTGGGCTCTTTGCAGTAATACCTTAGAAGTACATTGGCCTCTTTTCAAGTGTATGTCAGTAACAGAAGGCAACAGCGGCTTAGGTCCTTAGATCCAGTATCCTGTGAAAGTAACAATGATTACCTAAATAAAGCACTCATCTGTCTGTGCATTCAGGAGCCATGGTCGCCTCGTCAGTCGTACGGAAGGGCCGCCGAGACCCTCTCCTAACTCTGATGGGGGGGAAACAGCCCTGGGGAAAGGCTGCCCTGCAACTTGAGGGTAACTCACATGAAGAGGAAGAAATCTAGTTTTGATGATTTATGCTACAATGGGACCAGTCATTTTGGTACATCAATTGCAATATGCATTCAGTCTTAGTCCTTGATTGACTTACGTAAACTGAGCTCGTCAGACTGAGCTGGGATTCGAAACCACGCAGACTGGGAGTGAAGAGGGAAAAACTTAAAGGGGTACAGAACGGAGAGGGTGCACAAAAACGTTTTGACACTTACTGGCAAACACCATTTTTCTTCTGGAACGCTGTTTCCTAAACCACATTATCCCTTCAATCATCGATAACATACATCATCGCCCCCCAAACACACACTCTCAATAACTCCATGAGATTAAAGTTGAGAATGGCTAGTAATGCTCCCGTGCGTCTGTTTTGAATGTGTGTAAGAGAGCGAGCGAGCCAGACAGCGAGTGGGCAAGAGAGCGAGACACATGTGCCTACTGCTCCTCAACAAAGCTGCGCAACCCCCCCCCCCCGGAATCACTTCTCGATCAAGCCTCCGTCTTTCAGCTTGAAGTAGAAGAACTTCTCCAGGGTGTTGGCACACTTGCAGTACTCGCTGTCGGGGGGGTTGTACTCGCGGCAGTTGGTGATGATGCGCTGCAGGTCTGCGATGAAGAGTTTCTTGGTCACGTAGTATCTGTTCTTCAGCCTCTCGGTCATGGTCTTCAGGTCTGAAGGGGCACACCAGCACAGAGGACGACAGTTCTCAGAGCCGGCTTCATTTCAATGTGATGTTCAGAGTCGCGTGGTATTTGTTAGCATAACGCAGGCGATACCGCGATGCTTAGACAGACGGCGAATGACCCTGAGACGATACTCACCGATGGGGAAGCGGATGATCTCGTAGTAGTCTGGAGCCTCGGACTTCTTCACTGGTTCCATAAAGGGCCAGGAGTCTGGATGAGTCTGGCGAAGACACGACAACAGGGGCTTAATGAACGGGGCGTGGTCTCCTGCACCAGTCTCTGTCAGGTAGAATCTTACCTTGATCTGGGCGAGGAGGTTCTTCAGCATGTTATACAGCAGGTCTGGATCCTTCAGCTCCTTCCTATAAGACATGGACATCCATTTAATGACATTCGAGCTGGGAATTTTCAGTATGACTGCAGTGCCAACATGAAATGTCCCTCCCTCAAAACAAGCTTTGAGCTCACCCTTTCTCCTTTCCACTAGGCTTCCATCCTGTCTCTCCTAGAAATAAATCAAGTTTAAATGAGGGACACAATTCATTCCAAGCCAGAGATCGTCTAGGATGGGCCACTGTGCCCACAGACAAGAACACACTTACGTATGCCTGGAATGCTCTCCACGGGGATCTGTCGTACCCCCTCCTTGAAGCAGGTGAGGCCGGGGTACACCTTCCTGATCTGACTCTGCTTCCTCTCTATAAGCTTCTTAATGATCTGTCAGAGACGGGAACACAAAGCACGACTTCATACTTCCGATCATCCCGACGACGAGCGAATGTGCACACAGAGGAGGAAGGCCGAGAGGCGTGCGTTCACCTCTTTCTGTCTCTTGATGATGTGTGAGAGCTCCGTGTATGGGATCCTGGGGTTGAGTTCACACTCCATGAGAGTGGCCCCCTCGTAGTCCTTGATGTAACCAAGGTAACGAGTCTTGGGCACTTTTATGTCTTTGGAAAAACCCTGAGAAGACAAAAAAAAAGGTGGTGAGAGGGGAAAAATGGTGGATAGATGGGTATGTATAAAAAAAAATAACAAAAAGTATACAAATCTGTATCACACGGTACCTGCTTCTTGAAGTAGCCAATGGCGTACTCGTCTGCATACGTAAGGAAGTAGAGAATGCTGTGTTTGATGTGGTACTCCTTCAGGTGGTTCATCAGGTGTGTTCCATAGCCCTAACATCATTATGAAGAAAGTCCGGAGAAAAAAAACACACAAAAAAAACAAACAAGTCTTACACATCCAGTCACAAAAATGCTAATAAAACTACTTCATTCATGTTAATCAGTGTATACCTTGACTTGCTCATTGGATGTGACAGCACAGAAGACTATTTCTGTGAATCCCTGCGTGGGGAACATCCTGAAACAGATGCCCCCTATCACACGGCCATCTTTAATGAGAGCCAGGGTCTTGTGCTTCCTGGGGACATTGGACGAGAGAAAAAAGATTGAATGAATTGGTCAACAAGGACATAAGACTAAGAGGCAAGCAAAGAACTGTAATGGCAACTTACGGGTCAAACACTAGCCGTGTGATGTACTCTTTAGGCATCCGGGGTAGCTGGTGGGAAAACACATTTTGAAGGCCCACCAGCCACATCAGGATCTTTTTGTTGGACTTCTGGGAAAGTGAGTTCCCAATGACATGGAACTCAATGATGCCCCGCCTCTCCTCCAGCCTGGCAGTCTCATCCCGGGCAGCGTTAGGAGTCAGTAGGTTTGTCTGGAGACACAATGACAAGTGTCAGCTTTGACATCGTCTTTGCAAAATCTTGTGGTTTCTAAATGCTTCCCTAAACTCTCATGTGTGACCAGAGAACTATGAGGAGTTGAAAAGGTCTCACCTCTGGCCCTAACATGGCAGCTGGGTCAGTGATGGTCATCATGACCTCATTCACCAGCTCCATAGGGATGTCACCCATGACCCGGATACGTTTGGCGTCCTCCAAGGTCAGAGCTTCTGGCAACTTCCTCTTCTCCCCTGAAACGGACGAGAGGGACATGTCACAATAGGCACTGACTAGAACAGGAACGTAGCAAGAACACAAGTAGAAACTCAGACCCTGACCTGTAGGGGGCTCTGCAGCCCCTGCCTCCAGCCCCAAGCTGCCCAGCGAAGAGCCACTGCTCATCCCCTTGGTAAAGGAGGGCGAGCCAGACACTGCAGCTGGGCTGATCACTACCAGGGTGGGATAAACCCAGAACAGAGTTAGTCAGAAAACGAATGATTTCGATATGTGCGCAGTAACAGATACAAAATGTGCAGTAGCAACCTGAGCGCAGCAGAGGTCTGGTATCGTGTCATGATTCTGCCCTTGGAGCTGGTGACCCAGGGGTCACCCAGGGGTCAAAATACAGTCACCCTTACCTGTCTGGTGGCCCAGCTGTGCTCCGTCTGAGGCAGGCATGGTAAAGTCCGCCTCCCATATGGGAGAATTCTCTCCATAAATTTCCTCCTCCAGCATGGACAGGAATCTGCAACACACAACCACACCCATCCATCCATCGCCCATCTCAGATTCCTCAAATGTTTTCTATGGGTGAACACTTGGCAGCTGTATGGCAGCTGTGGTGGAAATGCAGACAGACTGGTTGCACCAACTTGGGGAAATGCGTGAGGATGAGAGTGCGTTTCTCAGGCAGGAGCTTGTCCTTCTCCACTCTGAACTTCTCCAGGAGCTGACGCCGGGTCACCGTGAAGATGGACTTGAGGAGGCTGCGGCCGAACACCTGGGTGGTCTCATAGCGTGGCAGGCTGTCGTTACTCTGGGGGACATGGCAGTAACACAGCCACCTAAGACACAAACACGAGAAAAACACGTACATTCAGAACAGAGCAACATATTCATGAATAACACTCGGATAGCGATGTTGAAGACATCTGCTGAGCAGTACCCGAAACACAAACCCACCTGGTGTAGTCCACTTTATAGGCAGTGCCATCATCCTTCTGGGAGCGCTGGCGGAACTGCGTGGGCGTCTCCAGCTTCCAGTAGTTGAGGCACAAGAGAAACATCTTGGAGAGCTCAAACATGGTCTGCCTCTCCTTTGGTGCCAGGTGGCTGAACTTGTACTGAACAAAGTTCAACACTCCCTTGAAGAAAAAAAAAAAAAAAAAAAAAAAAAAAAAAAACTTAACTTAGCAATCCTACCATCAAACAATGTGGCTTTTACCATGCTAATACGCTTTTGTATTAGTGTAGTAGTCAGTGTTTCCCACAGATTAGAAAGCTATTTGTGGCGGGGGGGGGGAGGTCAAAATAATTCACAAAATCAACAACAACAAACAAATAATTTCTGCATATGCAGGTAGCGACGCTAGTACTAAATAATTAACTGGTCGGCTCCATGACGCCGGGTAAGTAGCTAGCTCCTTAGACTTCTCACCAAAAGAACGAAGGGGAACCTTTGATTATGTCCGTAGGTACCTAGCGAAAAGTAGCCTCAACTTTCCTTGACCTTAGCTACGGCACTAATGCTGAAGGCTCGCTGATATAGCTGTCGGTCTTACTAGAACGGCGTAGGTATGCATCGTTGCTAACGTGTGCTGACGTTGTGATTGTGCTTATGTGAGAAAGACGGAGAGAGAGCAGAGAATGGAAATGCAGCTGAACGAATACGCTGCGTGTTTTTACCTAAATAGTGTAATTTTTGGGGGGAGACGAAACACAATATGTGGCGGCCGGTGTTGATTCTGTGGCACACCGCCACGAATTAGTCTATGTGTGGGAAACACTGGTAGTATATGGCTGATGGAAGTGGAACCTTAAACATTTACCTGCTCTATGTTGGGCTTTTCAAATGGGGGGCTTCCCAATGATCCTTCTACCAGGGGCTGGCTCATCTGCAAGATGCATTTCCTCAACAGCTAGCAAGGAGAACAACACAAGAAGTACAATTAAGACAACCAGGAGAACACAACAACTGTGTGGTTACGTCTGTCGTTTTGTGTTGGTTAGCTGGGAGGATAGCGGATACCTTGAAGAGGTAGAAGTAGACCTGCTTGGTGTCTGTGTCCTCCTCCTTGTGCACAGACATGAAGAGATTCTCCACGTCCACAACCATCCCCAGCAGCCTGTTGATCTCTTCCTCCGAAACGTTCTCCAGGTGGGACACATGGTCCGCTACCCAGACAGAGAAGCAACGAGAGATTGACAGTTCATTAATGGTCATCTCTAGAACCGTTCACTTCAAGTCACACACAAGTAAAGAGAGAGAGTCCCTTGTTCGTGTAGTGTTAATCCTGGACAACTGACAAGTGTGTATAAAAAGTGGCCTTATATCAGGTGCACAATTCAGTACCCAGATCATGTCCACAACTGCGACAGGACTCGCTCAGGCTCGCCGCTTGCTGCTGCAGGTCCATGCGGGTGGCTGATGGTGGATGGGGATTCTTCCAGCCATTGCACTTACATGTGTCACTAGCCTGAGAACAGGGTATTTCATGTGTTGACGCATTGTTTAGGTATCTGGCTACAATGGGCCAAAGTGGTTCATTTCTGGTTGTCATTCGCTTTCTACTCAGAAAGACATCAAGTAGAATAACACCAATAAGTCACATTTAATGGGTTGATGACAGTAAGCTATTATTAACAAACTGGTGTGAGGTTAGTGCTGAGTTCCTAGTTAGCTAGAAAGATAAGTGCTATGTGTAAGCTAGCTAGAGCTAGCTAACTTGATAGCAAGCTACAATCAAATAAAAAAAATTGGCTAGTTTGCTAACGATTACTAGCTAACTAGCTAGATAGATTGAAGCATAATGCTAGTCGTTTTGGTATATTTACAGGGGCTAGGAGGGCAATTAAGCTAGCAGACCAATAGTTGCCTGCAGCTTTGTTTTGAACTAAGCTAGCTAGCTTAGCCATTACCTTGCAAGCGGAGAAAACGCCGAGTTTTTCAAGCTTTTTCGCCCGTGGGAAAGCACGGACTTGAGCTTTCTTCTGACTCGCACGTTGTTGTTGGCTGAGGCCGGGTCTGACAGGGTCACTAGTATTTCCTGATGCAGACCCCACCGTTGCAGTGGCCGATCCACTAGTTTGGGCTTGGAGCAGCCGCGGTTGCAAGGTTTGCACTGCCGGATCCGACATATCAAAAGCAGCAGACCACGCTTGCACGGGCCGTTCTATAGTTCCAGACTCCTCTCCTACTCGGGTCGCTCACCTCTCCCCTCTAATATGTAAGCGAGGCAGTATGGGTATTGTAGTGTGGCTCTAAAAGCAAGCAGCAGTCTTTTCAACGCCAGAATATTAAAAAATAAATATTGTTCAAACATTTCTCGATGAGTAGGAGTTATGTATTTAAAATTTCTCAGGAGTCAGTGCAAGATGTAAGGTTGCATCGTATACGAAATACAATTAAGGTTGAAAGGCGGCGCCTTCACATTCTGGTCTGGGTCGTAATGGTCCGTTTTCAGGATCTTATTTCAAGTCTTCGAATGGGCAGTAGAGACTAGTTAATTCATTTGAGGAATTCAGTATGACCAATTCAACAAAGAAAAATCCTTTAGAATCTGAGATATTTTCTGGTCTCAGAAAAGACAAGGTTTTTCTGCCAATCATCGTTCATTAAACATTAAATGAGAAGACAGACAGGCATCGAGTTACCTTCCCCGTTATTTATTGGTAAAATTACATTTTTTGCGTTCTCTACCCTTGCCCAAAGAGTATAGAAGCACTTGCTTCTCCACTCTTTGCCTTGCCCCACCCCCCATATCTCCCCACTTCACAGCAACGGCAGCTGTCTTGTTGTGCTAGTCATTGATGTCATAACAGAGCAGGCAACACTGGTCCAATGAATCCCTTCCTGATACGAAAAGTAAAAAAAAAAGAAAAAACATGAGAAAAGGAAACTGAAAACATCTGAATTCACAGAGATGACAAGACAGAACCTGTGCACTCAATACCAGAGATTTTCACAACAAAAAGTCATACACAAATAAAAAAAAGAAATCTTTCCATCACAAAATAATTGGGGGTGACAAAATATCATGTAGAGATTGGGAAGGTATTGTATTCACAATAGCTACTGATTGGTTATATTTTGTTGTTGTTGCAGAAAATGATACAAATACAGCAACATGTCTTTAATACACAAACTGGTGATTTTGGTCAAGAAAAATCTTGCTTGATCCGTTTCATGTTTTTTGTGTTTTTTTTTCTTCTTTTCATTGTACATGGATGATTCAGAGATATTACATTAATGCTAAAATGACTGATTGGTGACAATGTTAATAATGCACTATGTATACGGTTGGATATAGATTAAGAAAACCTTAGGTGGTCTAACCTTTTAAATCATACTGTAAAATGTGTGCCAAAAGAAGAAATGATAATAACAATTGTAATAACAATAACAATTCAATAATTCAGTTAATCTACATAACTGCTATTTCTGGAAGGAAATAACTGTCTTTTCTCAAAACTCCTTCTTGGGCTGAACCCTCTCCGTTCCTTTATCCCAAATTACTGTTGAGGGGCTGGAGAAAATGAATGTGAGTTGCTACAACCATCCACCACCAAACTAAACAAGGTTAGAGTTTGACCAGTGGGAGGAGACATTATACAAAATACTGTAGTATTATGGTACATAAAGTGACAAGGAGAGGAAAATGCAGCGGGAGAGAAAGGAGAGGGCCAAGAGCCTGTTAATATTCCTCCCAGTTGCGTCAGATTTTTTATTTTTCTTTACAGAAATACAGAGAAAAAGTCGAGCAGCTGGCTCGTTAAGTGCGATTGATTCTCACCAATCTTTTCTTCTTTATTTTTTCCTGCCTGTTGTGTCGTTTTATTGTGTCACCACCAAATGTCCGTTGTTGGAAATATAATGGGTTGCAATGCCCTGCAGAGTTAAAACTGGGTATCTTCATGTAGGTCAAATGCTTTGTTTGTCTGTTGGTCTGATCATTTGCTGAAACCGTGGGCTTGGACAGACAGTGGATTTGCCAGCAGGCATGTTTCTCTCTTCGTTGATTGGTGCTTGGTAGTTGGTCAGACCATAGGGTGTGTATGCCAGCTGGTGGATGTCTGGTCTGCTTGGTTGATACTGCAGGTTGGTTGATGAGTTTTCTTCCGTTGGCTTTGGTGCGCTAGTTAGTTTCCACCCCCACAGCACTGACCACTCCTGCCCTGTGGAGCAGCCTCCTGCAGGTCCACGCCTCTGGCTCGGCCGCCAGCCCCCGCTCCTCCCTGGGGCTCATTCTTGGGAAGCTTCTTGGCTAATGAGGGTAGAGAGGCACAACATTGATCCTCTGACGTCTCTGTGAAATTAAAGTTAAAAAAAAGACAATGTGCTGTGTTGCACTTACCAATGGCCATAAATATCTCATTGACGTTCATAGCAGTCTTGGCTGAGGTCTCCATGAAGAGCAAACTGTTGTCATCTGCGTATGCTTGTGCTTCCTGTCAACGATAAATGACAGGTCCAGGGAGATCAATCAGACCGTTATGGCAAACATACAACCCCACTCGGACAATAATCTGCGTAAGAAACAAGTGTTTTTATGCTATGAAACCAGCATGGACTATGCCATGGGTTGCAGTTATTTTAAGAGAGTTCCTTCCTCTGTACCTGGAAGTCCACAGCTCTTTTGTTGGCAAGATCAGCTTTGTTCCCGGCCAGTGCGATGACGATATTGGGGCTGGCTTGTCGCTGGAGCTCCTTTACCCAGTTCTTTGCACGTGTGAATGTGTCCTGCACAGACAATGTTACACCTCTGGCTTATCCACAAGGCCTCGCAGATGGATCCACTATACATATAAGGGATGTACAACTAAAAAATATAACATTTTTACCAGTACTGTACAATGTGGAGGATAGTGCAGATAAGATTGCTGCATGTTTATGTTCCAATGTACCTATCAAATAATAACAATCAACTTTATTTTCCAAATCAAACAATTATATGCTTATGTGAATGTAATACTGCAACTTGTGATGAACAAGGAATTTCAGCTTATTGTTGTATCAGTGAATGCTTACAACCCCCTCCCTCAAATGTAAATATTGTCCTGTTGGAAATTTCAAGAAAAACATTGGTCAAAGTTGCCGTCAAGAATTTTCATATCAGTGTTTCCCAAGTCTCATATAAGAAAGGTTAGCGGTCAGAGCAAAGGTCTGTCACCACTCGAGTTTTCAACTAATCATCAACCTAGGCTGCATCGAGGTTGGGCCGGAGGAAGGCGCCTCTCCTAGGAAGGCCCTCAGGCCTGACACACGTCTGATGACTCACTGTGTTGGTGATGTCGTACACCACGATGGCAGCCTGGGCTCCTCTGTAGTACATGGGCGCCAGGCTGTGATACCGCTCCTGCCCTGCAGTGTCCCAGATCTCAAACTTGACCGTTGTATCGTCCAAACAGACCGTCTGTGTGAGGAAGGCAGCTAGGGAGAAGACACGACGGGAGAGACTTATTAAGGTGACGAGAGCAGAACCTCAACATGTTGTGGTCGAGTTGAAGCTCAGTAGGCTCTATTTTGAAAGCAACTCCAATCCAAAATCCTAACTCAAGAGTCATGAGGAAGTTATATTATTTATGGCCTACCTAAATCCTTGAAAACCTGAGCTTGCAAAATAAATGATTTGGAGGACAATGGTAAATATAAAACAACATTTTCACACTGGGCCTAGACAATACATTTACATTTAGAAAAGAAGGGTAGAAAAAGAGAGAGAGAGAGCCTGAGAACCTGTGAAGCATGACACAGGAGGGGGTGTGCCTATTCAGGCCATTGTGTCACATGACAGAAGAAAAAGTGCACTCATGGCCCAGCATTCTTTAAGCCTGCTGATCTTTGACCAGGCAGCTGACGACAGGTTTACCAAAAAAAAACGCTGACTCGCGGCAAGTCATTGGCTAGAGTAAGCACCAAGCATCCTGTCTCTACAGCTTCAGATAAGCCAGGATACACTTATATACGCTTTATATGATATGAAGAGGAAATGCGTCCATGGAAGGTGGGAATGTTCCCTCAAACCGGATCATAGTAGCAGTTCACATGTCCTTGACAGTTAGCATACAGCACATCTGACTGTACAGAAAACACTGGGTGAAGCAAAGGGTAGTTACACATTAGCAACATAGCCAAATCGTTGCAGTTAGAAACTTTATATCTAATAAAGAAACATTACAGGCTCTTGTAAACCTTACCCAGAAAGATAATTTGATTGGTCTACATATGCTAAGTTATTAGCACAGCATGTACAGGAAACCCCATTGTTGGTTCACTTCCTTCCTGTCTAAAGTGCCCTCCAATCCTCTGCTTCCTCAGGGGCAAGCAGAGGTACAAAAAAAAGTGTTAGACGGGAAAAGCAAGTTTCAAACCAAAAACGTTGGACAGATATTTTTGGGTTCAGACTTTTCCAAAAACCCAACGCTCCACTCCTTCCTGCAGTGTGACAGACCTGGCTGCACATGAGGGTCAGGTGATCAGCTCCCAAAAAGTTGTTCTGCAGCTCCTGCCCCAGAGCAGGCCTTGACACCTGCCAAGGTCAGCGCTGACACAGTTCCACAATGAGGCATTCCATCAGCCCAATTAGGGTTATATCTTTTCCGACCCTGATCTTTTTGATTTTAAACAAACAAACTGAGATTCAGCAGACAAGAAAAAAAAAAAACAGCAGACATGTTTATGCCAATAGCGGTCCACTAAACATCGGGACGAGTGGGGCCGCTTACCTCCGATGGTGCTCTCCTGGTACTCGTGGAACTGGCCTTTAACGAAGCGCAGCACCAGACTAGACTTGCCCACCGCTGACTCTCCCAGCAGCACCAGCTTGAACTGGCAGATCTTGTTGCTCGCAGCTGCGCCGTTGGTCCGTGCCGGTCCTCCTCGACCTGCCATGGTTCTGATCTGACGGCTCGGCGAAGACAGGAGGTGGGGGCAGCTCTGGGTGGATGTGGAGGCCTGACGGAGGTTAGTGGAAGGGGCTGGAGCGGAGGCTGGAGACGGGGTCGGGGGGGGGGCTGAGGCAGGCTGGGTGCAGCTGAACTGTCAAAGCTGGACACTGAGGAGGCCAAAAGGTAGGGCTCTTCACCTTTAAGACCTGAAGAGATGCAAGGCGATGTTAGGCATTTCCCCACAGTACATGTAAACAATAGCCTATTGTGCAGCAAAGTAGAACAGTAAACTTTATTAACAAACATTATTATTATATTTGTCAGACATCGGCTTTGATGGTGTTGTTAAAACAGATGCCTAGCCAGCATCATATTATCAGTGTCTAACTGAAACTACAATTGTTCTCAGAGACAAAAGCTAATCACCGAATTATATTTAATTTCATCTAAAGAAACTTAAACTGGTAGCAGACATACCCTTTTATCATCCAACCTAATGCAGCACTAGTCCTATACACAGGATGAGTGAACACAACCAGTTATTATGTGTGCTTAGAAAGAGACACATTTTAGCCAAGCATCCAAACTAAGGCATGTTTGAATCATTTCAAAGACCACACACAGACCTAAGAATGACACTGAAAGTCTCCGTAGAGGAACTGAGACTGCCTCCTACTAAGTCACAGGCCTAATTACCTCTCCAAGCTACATCGAACTTTGCATCATTTGTTTATTTAATTTTCACAACCATCTTTTCATATCTGCCAAACTAAGGCCAACGTCGTCCAATAGTTCTAAACATCAACTAAACAAACTGGTTTTGTCTTCAGTGATTGGTCAAGTGGGTCTGCTTTTGCTCAGCCGGAGGGACAGGAAATGTCACAGCCGGAAGTGAAGATAGGAGTAGCATGAAGCAGTCTTGTGCATTTTTACAGCTCAAATACAGATTTGAACGAGATTGATCTTTTAGTCATAGGTTTTAAGGATCTTTTGGTTTAATGTTGTACGCTGAATTAGGGTTTAACTAAAAATACACTGGATAAGAAAAACAGAGCAAACAAAAGTTTAATAAGAGATGACAGGGAAAATGACTGCGAGGAAGAGAAAACAGTAGAGTAGTAGAGTAGAGTCACTGTTACAGGAAAAGGAAATAAAGATCAAAAGACAAATGAATGACACTGGAGAGAGAGTCAGGCCAAAGACAGGAGAGGCTGACTGGGAAGGGGTCCATTGGCCCTCTGCCCCTGCCTCGGCCTAATCCTCAGCATGTGATAGGAGATCCCAGTTGTGGGTGAGAAGCCTGACCAGCCTGGGAGGAGAAGGCCCCACAGACCAGTACACATCAAAAGCCGGGACCTGGACGACTGCCTACACATGGGCCTGCGCTCTGAGGTATTCCTTGACAGACCACATAGAGGCTGGAGGGTGAAACAACCTCTCTATTCAATGGGTCAACAGGCTGTTATTCATCAGAATACCAATGAGAAAGCTGAGGTTTCACCTTCTTACGCTCTGCGTAGTACGTGAGGAAGCTGTTAACATGGCAGGAAGGCCAAGAGAAATGTGCAAACTACTTGATAACTTTCCCTAGGCCTAAGCCAAATCAAAACAAGGCATAACGACACAAGGGAGGGAGAAGAGAGTTCTCAGCCCCAGGGTGATGACTACATAAGAAACAACAGGATAAAAGGGTGGGAAGACAGATAGGAGACACTGGATAAGCAAGCAGTGCAGTGTTTGCTGATACGCAGCAACGCTGAAACTGAAAGCATCTTCTGTTTACAGTCAAGGATAAGGTTTCATTCAACACAATTCTTGGTGTGGCTGTAGTACACAAGTTTCAAAAAGGTAGAACAAATATTTTCTACAAAAGGTTTGGCAAATATTTTTGAAAGGTATGAAAAATATTTTTCTAAAAATATTTTTTAAATACTTGTGATTTTTTGTCAAAAATAGGTTGCATCATTGATGAGTACTTGATGAAGACTCTACTGTGCTCTGCTTTACTCTGTTCTCCTCTCCCCTCTAGGTTTCATAAATCACATCCATAAAGGGTTAACGTTGAGCAGACTGACAGTTAGGAAGGGATGGTTCGCTCAGGTCTAGGCATGCTGGGGCTGTTGTGTCTTACACTGAGAGACAGACATGCGTCTGAAACAGCAGCTTTCCCCTGATGCTGGGTTAATGGCTTCTCTAATGGGCCCTGGAACCACATTGAAGTGCGTCAGTGAGACAGGCAGAGAGGCAGACGGGTCACAGAAGGAGGGGAAGGAGGAGGCGGCAAGAGAGGGATTGTGAAATATTCATACAGCTCCTGTCAGGATGATATCCAAGCACTTAGCAAGATGCAGAAAGGCACCACATAGACAATCATATAACATATGAATGCAATATGTTGGCAACATGCACAGACTCATACGTCCAACTCGGCACCATATTAGTCATAAATTCCTGCAAATCATGTATACACAACACCGACTTCATTTTACCTACCTAGAAACAAGTAGTCACATGAAAATGTTGTCTAAGTCATGTCCCACTGTCCCTTTACTGACTGTCATTCCTCATGTTTGGGTCTATATTATTGATCCAGTCATTTCAAAAGGACTCTTGGACCACTTTCACACTAAGAACCAGGCCTTACCCTGTATAGCTAGCTACTGGATTTAACCAATGTCAAATTAATTTATAAGATTCTTGCAACCTACAACAGCACACAAGTAGGCCCCAGCCTGTTGACATTTAATTGGAATTGTGAGAAGCTCAACTCAATTAACCAGGTAACAACTGTGAAGTTATTTAAATGATGTTTCCTTTGTAAACATGGTAATGAAAAAGGATGCATGGACACACACATACAGATTATATATTCAGTTTGTCTACTTGCATGTTTCATGTAAATTTACATTTAGTCATTTAGCAGACGCTCTTATCCAGAGCGACTTACAGTAAGTACAGGGACATTCCCAGAGGCAAGTAGGGTGAAGTGCCTTGCCCAAGGACACGTCATTTGACACGGCCGGGAATCGAACCAGCGTCCTTCTGACTACAAGCCCGACTCCCTCACTGCTCAGCCACCTGACTCCCCCCCTCCCTGTACCACATTGTACTTTAGTAGTGGGGTGGGACAAAGTCCCATTCATAACATGGAAGTAGCTTTGACAAGTCACTGAAAATCCGTCTTAAAGGTCCAATAAAACTATTAACTGCAAACAGCAAAGTGCACAAGACACGTCAATCTAGCTAGCTGGCTAATTTACTAACAAAACCACAAGTGTCCAACTTCCTCATAGCTACCCTATCCATCTACCATTGCTGTCACATGAAACTTTCACACCAGTTACCAAGGCTTAATAGTTTGATCACAAAAACACCTGTTCTTTTGGCTACATCAAAAACAATCAACCACATTACAGGAAGCTATTTGCATGGACAACCCTATAAAAAATATAACATACTTCTGCTGCCACGAAGTAGTCTCAAGTCGATGTACTATCATCTAGTCAATAGGCTGCCTGATTAATCAGATGTACTTGGTAGCTGATTGTACAACTGTTATCAAACGTCATCATGTTTACCGCGCACTGATCATGATCTGTAGAGTCAAGTTAGATAGATAGCATAGGCATTCATGAATAGACACAGCCACTAGACTTGGTGTTAAACAGTCGCTAGCTTGCCCATAAAATATGTCGTTAGGTGGCAAACCAATTAAACTTCCTAGCTAGCTTTCTATTTGTCTAGCTATCTGGTTTAGCAAGTAAAGCTAGATAGCTACATTACATTACCGAGGTGCATTGGGATAGCTAGCACTAGATAACTTATATTTAGGTTGAAATAATTCAATATGTGCTAAACTGTTCAGCTAGCCAAAGGATAACTTCGCACATACCTTTAGGTTGTTTAGGTGGAGGCGATAGTACGTAAGTAATGAAGTAAGACTTTACGTGGGCTAGTACATAGTTAGCTAGCCATTAGGCTAGCAAGTAATAATAGCTCTCAAAAGATTCCTCCTGGTGCTGACAGTCTACTGTACATAGCTCTAGCTAGCTACCATGGCTGGGTGCAGGACAGAAAGGGATAATTATATGTAACACTTCCTAATTCGATTAAGATATTCTTATATAGCAACCCAGTTGGTATATGAAGATGTTAGTATATTGATCAGCCTCGTTAACTAGCTAATTAACCAACAGTTAGCAGCACTAGTAGTAGCTACTGTAGCAAAACAACCAGAATCATTGGCTAGCTCGCTAGCTAACGCGTACTACGAGACCACTCGGACAGTCGACAGTCAGTTGTCAGGTCGGTTTTGTAAAATTTCAAACAGAGAATTCAGACTAGAATTAATGATTTACGCCTCACCGGTGATTATGAGATACAAATTCACACTCCACCTTATTCTTCGTATACCCCCGTGTGCCAAAATCCTCTCAATTTTGACTTCGATTAGTTTCTGTCCAAAACGTCACTAAGATCGGCTGCCCCGGCCTTCACTTCCGATTTGTGGATTTTTTTTTCCGGGATCCTCCCACTTATTGTCACCGGGGCACTGACCAATACAATTCTTTGAGTAGTCGGAATTGCTAAAGGTTTGGGATCTGTAGTTTATGTGCTGGAGCCAGTGGCTTCTCATCGATTGTATCAGATGTCATAATTCCCTTTCAACCACAATCACCGTTTAGTGACGCTACAGATCCTGCGGACTCGGAGGTTTGTTGCTGCATCAAAAACATAGCCTACCACATAGTCCTACACATACAGGTACTGTTCCAAGTAAATATTGATTTGGTCACAATAGCTGCCAACAAAGATAATTAAAATCGAGACCATTAAACATTTTTATTTTAAAATCACAACTTCAATTTACGACATTAGTACTGTACACAACAGTGGAGGAAGAAACCCTGGACAAGCAAAATAGGATATTGAACTGTACATGAATATAATATACAACCCCTGTGTTTTTATTTTACCTCAACAACATTGATGCATGATGAATTACTGAATAGTGGGGTGCATTTGAAGTTTGAAGGCTTTTAATTTCATTACATTTCTGTTACAATTGTACCTAGCAACACAAACAAAAACTTTAGTAAAACAAAATTTGACCAACCTTATTATGCTAACTTACTATGTTTATGTTTATCTAAGACCATAATACTATAACACTGGTAGTTGAGGTTCAGTAGCTTTCCATGCTGTGCCTTACAACCCATAAAAGCACAGCAATAAGGTTATGTGTCCTTGATCTGATCCCATTTGGGATGCTACTTATGTGCCACCTCCAAGCCCTAGAGCGGCTCGATGTTCATTGCCGGTGTAAAGCTGCTGGTCTCCTGAGGCGGCTCAGTGTCAGTATCTGTCCTGACTGGGGTCCCTTGACCCTGGGAATACTTAGGCTCGCTGCAGTCTGCCCCAACTAACTGCCCCAGCACACTGAGGGGAAGGTCCTGGCTGGTGTTAAGGACTGAGCTGGAGCCTACCAGGTCATTTTGTCTGAGAGAGCCCTGAGTGGTATGATTGGGTACGATGCCGACAGAAGCGTAGACCCCTTGGGCTGTCAGGGAACTAACGGCAGTGTGGAGCCGAGGCTGACCTGTAGGGGTGAGGCTGGCATGGATGGGTGTTGCGGAGCTACCCTGGGAGTGGGTTAGGTCAGAGCTGACCTGCACATTCAGAGAAGGGTGAGACTGACTGAGACTTCCTGGGGAACACTGGGGGCGAGAGCTGCTAATGACAGGAAAGGAGGCTTTGTAATCATCTTCAGGGCTCTGACGAGTCCCAGGGAATGCCTGAATATTAGATCTGAGATTCAGGTAAGATATGCCAAACTGGTTGTGTGAGAGGGCCATGTAGGGAGAGTTGGGTGTTGTTCTGGAGGCCTGAAAGAGGCTACTCTGGGCCTCCGGTTCCTGACCAGTAGCAATGCCTCTATCAGAGCAGTATTGGTGCAAACATGATGACCTGGAGCTGTATGGTCGATGAAGCTGCTCCATCTCAACCTTGTGGCCCAGGCTGGGGCTTCTACTCTGGGTGGACACCCCACTGCAGCCACAAACATTCCTAGCAGGTTGAGTGATTGGTTCGTGGTGGTGATGAGGCCTGGTAGGCATACTGAAAGACAGTTGCGTCTGCCAATCATCGCCTGCAGTCACATTGCCGTTGGGATTGGAAACTATTTGTATTCCACAGGGATATGTGGACATGGAGGAGGAATAGTGAGCCGTGCTCACATGGGTCTGTAGAAAATGCATCATTTCATGAAGCTCTTTGGTCAAATTGGACACTTGGTGGCTGAGGGTGGTCATCTGTAACAAAAGAGAGAGGGTGTGAAATACAAAGGGAATAATAAGTATATCTTGAATGGAAGAAAAAAGAGAAATGATGCCCCTTTTATATTTAGAACACCCCTTTTTATCACTTCCTTTTAGGAACACTTACTTTCAAAACTTTCTCCCTACATAGGCCTATTATGTTGTACTTAAGGCTGAAAGTGTGTCAGATGTGGCCTGGTTTTAGATACCCAGCCCTTAAGGGTGCAGGGAAAGTAGAGTACAGACTGTGTTAGCAGCTTCAGCTCTCTTTGTCAAAAAGCAGAATCTCATTTATTTAATGATCCAATGACCTGCTACCTGGTTCATTTATGCATTCATTAGTTTACATTTGCGGGTTCATACCTCCTGGTTTAGCTTGCTGATGTTCTGTCTCACCTCCTCGGTCTCCAGGAGTAGGTTGGCGCTTATCTGTAAAGGATCTATGTTGGGGGGTGTTGGAAAGATGAGATCATTACATTTACATTTAGCAGACGCTGTTATCCAGAGCGACTTACAGTAAGTACAGGGACATTCTCCCCGAGGCAAGTAGGGTGAGTACCTTGCGTAAGGACACAACATCATTTGGATCAATGGAATCAAACCAACAACCTTCTGATTAATAGCCCAACTCCCTAACCGCTCAGCCATCTGACCCCGTCACCCTCATTAACACTGCTTGATCAACTTGATTCTTGTCATGCCACATATCAGCATGTACACACAGCACTGTACTCTGTGCCCTTACCATTGCGGCTAGTCTTTGTGTCACCCTGCTCCATATTGAAGTGAAAGGCATGTCCGTTATCCTCAATTCCATCAACAACCCTGAAAGACATAGCAAAGAGACTCTTACTCTTGGCTGGATGGATGCCTGTTACAAATAATAATGATTATATTATTGATGTTAATCATACATGTTATACTTGAAATGCATATTGAGAATTACCTGGGACTCAGGTCTAGTGGGCTGACACAGTGGAGGGAGGGGATCAGTAGCTTTGCTGGCCTATGACACGAGCTTGGATCCGTGACACGACTGGGAAAGGGAGATGGGGAGAGCTCCTCATTGGATAGCGGCTGAGGGGAGGGGCTACGGCCTCTAAAGTCCTGCACAGGCGACCGACACAGGCGGAGGGCATTGATATGGCGAAGCTCCTCCCCCAGCAAGGTGTTGAGGCTGGGAGGCTGAACAGAGCTGTTGATCCCATGCAGGAGTGGCAGCCTTCCTTGGTGTGAGGCCCCAGTATGGTCCGTGTCCTCTCCCAGATCCACATCCTCTGCCTTCAGAATGAAGGGCAGTTTGGGGTCATTGCCAGCCCTGTCCTGTGGAAGAGAGGGTGTCAGTTTAGCAACACCAGCGGAATGTAGGGAACTTCCATTGCAGAACCAATACATAAAGGACTGTTTTTTCCAGTTGATCATCAAGAAATCCATTGGGCTTTAGAAATCATGCTGTGAATCAAAAAAAACATTGATTCTTGATAAACAAGTAATTAGGTTATATAACACCCAGTATTTCTTCTTCTGCCAAGAAATCGGGTAAACCGAGTAAATCGGGTGCATTGAAGTATACTTCCACAAATTATTATGTCATGACCAAAGAAAAAATAAACTTTTATTGTAATTAGACAAAAAAACTTTTAGTTGGTATTTTATTTTCCCTTACTCCCAAATTAAAACTAGCAAACTGTGACACTATGACAAAATGTGAGGGAGAGATGTCAACAGAAAAAGGCTGGAGCAATAACTTCACGACGAGACATTTACCTGAGAGAGCCATGGGGACCGCGAAAATCTTGTCAGTCCCTGAAAATAGTATTCAACATTAATGACAAATTCACGGCTAACAGCATACACAGCAACAAAACATGTGTGTGTCTGTGTGTGTGTTTCTGTGTGTGTGTCTGTGTGTGTGTTTCTGTGTGTGTTTCTGTGTGTGTGTCTGTGTGTGTGTGTTTCTGTGTGTGTGTCTGTGTGTGTGTTTCTGTGTGTGTTTCTGTGTGTGTGTCTGTGTGTGTGTTTGTGTGTGTGTGTCTGTCTGTGTGTGTGTTTCTGTGTGTGTGTCTGTGTGTGTGTTTCTGTGTGTGTGTCTGTGTGTGTGTGTCCTACCTCTGCTTCACTCCCCTCTCTCAGATTGTAGGTGAGGTTATGGTGGATGTCTGAGCTGAAGCGGTTGCCGTACTCTGGGTAGAGCTCCAGGACCTCCCTGAGGGCCCGGACACTGATGTACTGCAGGTCACAGTAGGTCAGGGCCTTTACATCAGCATTGGTCTTGATCACCTGATCATGCCCTGGCAGATCCGCTCCAATCAGATCACCTTTGCCTAGACAGATCGGTTTAGGATTTAACAGGTGAAAACATGCTTCTCTAAAAAAGAGAGAGAAAAATATCAGAGATATAAGACTGAGCTCTGAGGCAACAGAGGAGACATGGAGAGAAGGGCCAGATTAGATCCAGACTGACCCAGTATAGCCAGGACCATGCCATCCCTCAGCACCTCCAGGGAGCCAGAGCAGACAAAGTAGTTAGCCTGCAAAGCATCCCCCTGGCGGATGAGGTACTCCCCCGGCGCGCAGAAGGAGGTTTTGATGTGTAGGGACAAGGAGCGCAAGCACCCCCTGCTGGCATGCTCAAACACAGGCAGCTGCAAGATGTCTTTGTTCAGGTGCATGGCGATGTCGGCCCGTAGCTCGTCCGGGAAGTCGTGCAGGAGCTGCCCGGGAGGAGAGGCTGAGATTTAGATGGCAAAGGAGCAAGGTCGCTCTTATTGTGAGACATTCTCTGATGTCTGTGAGCCGTAACGACAATGCGCTGCCCAGTACCAGTTTGGTATCGACTCGGTGAATGTATATTAGTGAACTGCTCCACAATGTGCTAAGGTTATAGGAAGGTATGTACTGTACATTGTGATGCAGATACGTGGTTTGTATTTCACTGAAACTTGATGGCATGTTTGCAGGGTGAGGCAATGTAACAACAGGGGGGTGCGAAAACCCAGCAGGTTGCGTGAAAGGTTGGTGTAGTCTGTTACTTTGGCAATGAATAAATTAGAGAGATGCTGATGAGTTTTCTCTGCTCTATTTCAATGGTGAAAATCCCTTCTAAATCGACCCTGGTCTAGTTTGGCTTTCTTTACATACCAATTACTTTCAGTAAAGTAGGTGGTTTCTTCAGAGAACATTGTAGAGGTGACCTTGAAAAAGTAACATTTCTGAATCAAAGCCTAGCCTCCAAAAGCCGAAGCGTTCACAGAACCTGACAACACCACCCACACTCATAGCAACCTGCAAATGAAAACCTGAGCACCACTGCCACTGCTACTTTAATTGCTTGGGTGCATCCTTTCGAATCAGAAATGCATGAAAAACAGAACGGCAGTCGGTCAAGTGTGTATTTTCGATCTCTCGTCTCCTCACCTCGTTGGCGTTGATGCCGTTGTTGACAGACCACGTCGTCTGGAAGTACTCCAGCATGCGCTGTTTGAGCAGCTGGGGAAGTCGGTGCACGCGGATGAAGTCCTTCAGGTCCTTCATACGCGTGTGGTATAACGAACGGCGAGAGTACATGCGCTGGATGATGGCGGTCACGTTGCCAAAGACCACCGCATGCATGAGGGCTGGAAGACACACAGGGAGGAGAAGAAGAACAGGGTTTATGGAGTCTCGAAAACACATTGACATTATATTTGGACGGTTAAAGCACCGGAGTGATACTATGAGTTATTCCCCCCCCCCCCCCCCCCCCCGGGGAACTGACTGAACTGACCCCCGATAAGCATGATGCAGATGGAGAAGATCTTCTCGGCGTCCGTGTTGGCACACACGTTTCCAAAGCCCACGCTGGTGAGGCTGCTGAGGGTGAAGTAGAGCGAAGCGATGTAGGCACTGGGCGTGGAGGGTCCACCCGCCGTGCTGTTAATGTAGGGGGTGTCCAGTCGCTTCCCCAGCTCCTGCAGCCAACCTGAAGGACCAGAGAAAAAGAGAGCAGGCAGACAGGAGAGAAGGATGGAGAGAGAGAGAGAGAGAGAGAGAGAGAGAGAGAGAGAGAGAGAGAGAGAGAGAGAGAGAGAGAGAGAGAGAGAGAGAGAGAGAGAGAGAGAGAGAGAGAGAGAGAGAGAGAGAGAGAGAGAGAGAGAGAGAGAGAGAGAGAGAGAGAGAGTGAGCCTTATCCCTGTCGAGGAGTGAGACATCCTTTCTGGGGGCTTTGTTACAGGACATTAAACCCAGTCCCTGAGGGGCAATTGCTGACCTACACTTCCTAGTAGTAAGGTAGACGACACGTCGTCTACCTTACTACTAGGAAGTGTTACTTCATAGCATCACTTAGCTACTACCAGGAACGGTAAATTGGTCCCCTTGTTATACAGATTCATTACAAAGATTTAAGCTTAATTGTATGGGTGCATCTTTGAACAGGTTATCTACTGCCAGTCTGTGATCCCATTTGTCCACACATAAACAAACACAGAAACACACACACTTACCCCGTACACACACACACACACCCAATAGCATACACACACACAGAGACTTGGGCTCACCGATGTCCCAGGTGACGGCGTCACTGCTCTTTATCTGCTTGTGGCCAATGACGTACCAGATGCAGGCCATCCAGTGTGCCAGCAGGGCGAACACAGACATGAGCAAGGTCAGCACCACGGCGCTGTACTGAGAGTAGCGGTCCAGCTTCTGGAGCAGGCGCAGCAGACGCAGCAAACGCACCGTCTTCAACAGGTGGACCAGGGAGGTCTGGAGAGGAGAGAACACGTCACACACACTCTCAAACGCACACACACACACTGGGGCCCGGGTCGCAGCAAATAGCCTCACACGCCTATCCTTCTGCTCGGATGATTTCCAGTCATCCTCCTCCTGCCGTTCAACATCATAATAATAGTTGTGAGAAACAGCTTGCTGTCCCGCTGGCTGGTGGTAACAGCCCAGAGCGTCCTAAACCAGAGACAGACGAGGTCGAGATGCTCCACAGTAATGGTGTCCACAGATATACGGACAGAGATGTCAACAAAGGCCACTGTTACCATTTGTCAGAGCAGAAGAGAAGGAAAGGGAGTAGCAATAATAGAAATGGACTCATGTCCATGTCCTCTGTTCTGTTCCTACACTGTAAGAGGAAAATGCTATCTCACTTCTGTGAGAATGGCTTTTTGAGAAATGGTGTCAGGAGAAAGGAGGACTATTTAGCAGAGAACACTGGCATATGGACAGACACACATACACACACTCACACACTCACCACTGTGATGTTGAAGGCATACAGCAAGTCAAATGGCAGAGCTGCAATCAGGTCGACAAAGAACCAGGTGGTGCAGTAATGGAGGCAGATGGAGCGGGCATCGTACACCACCTGACCAGACTGGCTCACATAGGTGGTGCGGAAATTCAGGATGATATCTGTACAAGAAGGAGCAAGTCAAGCCAAGGGGTCGACCCATGAACCAATAGAAATATATGCAGGTGTGAACAATCACATTCTAATTCCACCATGATTTGAATGATAACTTCGGTATGACAAAAAAGCATTCAGAACACAAAGATTGTGACAAGTCTAAACCCCAAGACAGCCGTGGTAAACCGTTTCTGTCTCTCCCGTGGAGCAGAAAGTGGTCCCAAAACGAGGGAGGCTCTAATTGTAATGTGTAACTCGTGGCAACGGAGACACCCAGCCAGGGCGAATAGAGGTGGGAGGTGAGACGGCGGGCGACCTGCCGCCAAGGAAACCACCACAGCTGATTCAGGGAGATTTTGGCAACGTAATTCACGGCAGGAAAAACACCTGTCTTCCTCCTCTGGCTTCGGCTCACCCAGAATAAAAAGCATCTCCACGGCGATGTCACTGCCGATGGTGCTACGAGAGGAGGAGTCACAGTCTCCGTCCTCGTCGTGGCTGACGAAACAGACGTTGTAGGGCACCGTGACGGCCACGTAGAACGTGGCGAGCAGGATCAGCCAATCCCACAGGGCCTTGGACACGCTGTAGTGCAGCAGGATGAAGCGGGACTTCTGCACAGCTGCCATCTTGTACTCAGGGAGAGAGGGCCTCTGGAACACACTCTGCGGGGGGGGGGGGGGGGGGGGGAGGAGAGGAGGGGGTAGAGAGGAAGGAGAGAAGGAGGAAGGAGAGAGGGAGGAAGGAGAGAGGGATGACGCACCAGATAGGATCCATAGGGACCATGAATAGCACCAGAGATGTACTGTGAGTAGATTGGTAGATTTCAAATAATTACATTATTAGGTCAGAATCACCATGCAGTAGACCATAAGAACCTCAGTGGGCTAGGGTAACTAACAGGATGTGGGGTAAGCCTATGGGTTAACCACAAATAGGGCACTCTGGCAGTCTGAACATGTGTAACACAAGGGGCAAGGTGAGGCTGTTGTCAATGGCACATGTGAGAGAAAAGATGACGTAATGTCCTAAAGACATTTCAGTTAGACCCATGACTGTATTTAGAGGTGATAACAGAGAGACTGAAAAACCATCTAACATTGATCTCATGCTGTGTGCTTCGGATGAATGAGCAGAAGGTTAAAAATATCCCCTCTGTCTCTTTGAGGACCTGCTGTGACATGCTGCGACCATTCTTCCAGCACTTCCTGTTAATTAGTAAGGTGATCCGCCCTCACCAACACACCAGCAGCACCAAAGCAAAGGCGACCCCTGCACCACCAACACTCCAGGCGCATCTTTGGCTTTGAAAAGCTGTCGGATCAGTCCCAACTGAGGCAAGCTCAATCATCCTCAGAAGATTCATCCAATGTCACCGTGGTATATAAAGATTTAGCGGCACATATACTCAGAAAACTAACTTGTGTCATCTGAGCTGCCTTCCCAAATGGAGACTTTACCTCACCGCATGTCACATGAATGAAATCCAACAGACACATTTTTGAAGTTGGGAAGAATCCTCCTGCATAGACTTGATATATAAAGTTCTTACACAGTGAGGCAGCGTCAGTTATAATGAAGGAATGGTTCACACCAAGAAATAAGACTTACATTGGTCAGCTTGCCTTTGCCTCTCTTGGTGAACAGGTTGGCCAGGTGGTGAAGAATACTCTGGCCTTGCTCGCGCGCATGGGAAAAACGACTGTCGTTTTTACCGCTGTGTTGGGATTCCTCGGAGAAGCCTGCTCGGAACAAAGCAGGTCTTTTCAACAACTCAATTCCAAAGGTCAAGACAGGGAACAGCGAGAGTTTGTTGGAGAACACTGGCTCACCTCCTCTCCTGCTGTTGTGTTGGCTTTTCCCATATGATTCACTGATATCCTTGAAAGAGAACAGGAACAAAACGACTTCGCTTTTCTCATTCTTGATCGGAACGATGTCAAGAAGACACCAAAATGGGTTGCCTGGGGATTCAACAAGAAGTTACAATATAAGTTGTGCATTCAACTGACGAGGACCTTGCCCACATGCGTGTGTGTGTGTGTGTGTGTGTACATGTGTGTGTGAGTCTCTCTGACCGTTCTTCCTGTAGAAGCAGACCTCCCCCTGGTACTCCTGTTGACCCTCCAGGGCCTTGTCCACCTGCTGGGTCACTCGCTCGCTGGTCTCGGCTCCTTGCAGGAAGCGGCAGGTGCACGTCTTCTGCATCACCTCCGTGCGCACAAACCCCGTCAGCTCGCAGAAGCCGTCCGAGCAGTACACGATGGGGTAGCCACGGCGACCTTGGGCGTTCCCCAGCAGGAAGTTGCTGTCTGAGGAGGGGTGAGAGAGAGAGAGAGAGAGAGAGAGAGAGAGAGAGAGAGAGAGAGAGAGAGAGAGAGAGGGGGAGAGAGAGAGGAGACAGGAGGCTTGTGGGACTTTCTCTCTGCTTCGTTGTTTCATGAAGCATTTGTAGGGCGTGCAGTGGTGAATATTGCTCTGTGTGGAGTTGGACCACTCGTTTACAGACTCGGTTTGCTCCTGAAAAGTCTCTCACTGTCTCTTCTTCCCCTCGGCCTTCGGTCCCCATTTTTGTCTCCCTGCTGTCTGATTCATGCTTTGGTATGGCAGAATTTAAAAAGCCGCTCGATCTTAGTCAATACATGGCACTGAACCTGGTGCACATCAGAGGAGGCTTTGAAGTTCAGCACAGAGTGTCTGAAATCCCAGGATGTGAGAGGGAACCCAGACTGCTCTGTGGGAATCTGCTGCCCAGGGGGCCTCCAGCAGGCTCCGAAAACAGCTAATGGCGACAGGAAATTAACTTGTGTAATGCCCCTGCATTTTACACTGCGAGTCCCTATATATGTTTAAGCTGGAGTATGAAGAGGTTCACACACGGACACACACACACACACACACAGATAAACACACTCTCACACACAACATTGTCTTATGACCTTTGAATCCCATCAATATTTCTGTGGAGACTTTCACTTAATATTTAATGACATTAATATAATTTTAATTTATAAATGTATTAATAACATTATGAGTGTAATCCTTTAATTCCCTAAAACGAATTGTTTATCACATCCCAAAGCAAATGTGTGTTGCCATGACAACAATGAGGCACTTTCTAGGCTTGAGTAAATGGTGATTACCTAACCACACATCCAGTAAAAAAAATTGTGCAAGTGACAGTGTGAGTGAAAAACAATTTTTTGGTGGAATTGAAATAGTCTTGTCAAGTCTCTTTTGTCAAGTCTCTTTGTCAGGACTCCCACCTCCTGCTCCATGTGTCTGAAAGGACAGGAATGAGAAGGTGAGGACAAGCAGTCGATAAAAGTTTGGCTTGGATGAGATGACTGGTTGTCTCTCATCTACACTGCTACTGACTAATGATAAAATACCTAGCGCTTCTCTGAAGGGACCCTAACTTCCATGCTCAAATGTTTCACCTCTGCGGTTGCATTTGGCTCTATGCCACCATGGTCGATGAAACGAGCAGAGTGAAAATCATTAAACACACGTCAAATGAACCAACTCTCCCATCAACTTATCTGTCGTCAATTGTAAAAAGGTATGTTTAACAGACTGTATTGGTATGCTGTGGTCCATTGTAAGGAGACAATAGTCTAACCAAGTCATCTCACAACGTCCCTGTCACTCTCCAGCCGTCACCAAGCCAAGCCTTAGACCCCCTCTAACATTTCATATAGAGTTTCATATGAACGGATTCCACATCCAATGAACTCTATTTTATGGTTCATCGGTTCATTAAGTATTCATTCGGTAAGATACAATTTCAGGGTCAACACCAAACCAAAATCTCCATGCCTCAGACTAAGACTGTCACGATAAGCTTTGTGAAATAGTCAGCGGGCGCAGACAGTACACTAGGCTACCTTGGCTTTAAATACTGTGCAGAACAATCACTCTTTATCTTGTTTTCAAACGAAATAGATGAGTATTTTCTTTGCGTTTTGAAACGTTCTCTGTAGAACCTTCTCTTTTCAAATGTTATATGCAACAGGACATTTTTAAATGTAATGCTCGAAAATACTGTACCTTACATGTTTCAGTGTCAAATACTGTAAACCTAATTCAAGCTATAAACATCGGGTGCTCCAAATTCCTGCAGTTAAGACAGCACTGGCTTTACTGTAGACAGACGAGGAGACAATAATTTATGCAGCAGAACGAGTACTTGATGTACCGTGGTTTGTGTTGCCATAGCTATTGTTGAGAACAGGCTAAAGCTGTTGTTTCATCAAATAACTATTGTATTCTATCATCCATAATACAAGAGCCCCACTCTGCAATGTACTGTAATCAACATGTTTAGGAGACAGACATATTTAAACCGGTGTGGGGGAACAATAATCATAGGTTGCCATCATTGCATTCCATCAATACACTGCATCCAATTGTGTGTAATTTGTCTTCAGTCTCCTTCAATCAATAAAAAGAGCATGGATTCGCTTGTCGTTTTCATAATTATGCTCAATCCCAACATGTAACAACTGTAGTGAGACCAACTTCTTTTCAGAGCCAAACGTACAATGTTTTCGCTTTCAAAGCAGATCTATTCTCGATGCTCTCTCCCCACATTTGTATCCCTCCATTATT
This sequence comes from Osmerus mordax, assembly GCF_038355195.1. NCBI lineage: Eukaryota > Metazoa > Chordata > Actinopteri > Osmeriformes > Osmeridae > Osmerus > Osmerus mordax. The sequence continues at coordinate 20,364,954 of NC_090052.1, read as the reverse complement.
TCCTAGTACTGGTAAGAATCAAGCTCAGATAGTCTAAATATAGTTTTGTTGTATTGTGAGGACTACAGGAAGAACATCCAGGGCTGATTGTGTTGGTGCCTTGCCTTCCACAGTGTGTGAGTTAAAGTTCCACAGTGTCCTTATCTGATCGTATAGTAAACACAAATCACTCAAGCTGTTCGCATTTCAGTGGATTTCATAGCCAAGCAGCTAATTATAGTGATGCCAACTGAGAAGGTGTGCTGGGCAACGAGAGCCTACACATGAGTGCCTACGCATGGATCATCGTACACTTAGCACACAAACCTCCATCTCTACTTATTTAAATAGATGTGGCTCCAAAACATACATCCACAATTTCATTTTGGGATTATTTATAGGTTACACACTGTCAGTATTTTAAAATGTGGTGGTGATGGATGAGGTGAATAGTCAATCTTTTTTCCCTTAAAAGGTCACGATTGAATGAGAGAGGCAATGTTTGATTGATTCTAAGACCCTGCATAATTCATGATAATTAACTTCCCAGCTCTTTTACCAGGGTCAAATGGATGGCACTTTTATTGACTAGGACTGTCTTAATTTACATTCAGTTACTGTATGAAATGAATTAAATTTAATCAAATACTTGAAAGCAAATTTATTTTATTTCAATATAAGTGAAGACTATGGTGATTAAATACTAAAATGACTGTACAGTATTTTATTGAAAATAAAGATTTTGACTCAACCAGCCAGCACCTCTCTAAAACAGTTGTGTCTGTTTACCTCATCCATAAAATATTAGGTACCAACTGACAGTCTTTCTTCCAGTCTCCCCTTCCCGGGCGCAATTACACACTCCTCCATCTCGCACTACCTTCTCTGCTGTGTTTTGCACAGCCTGTCCTTGTGAGATAGAGAGGGTGTCCGCGAACAAGCAAGCCATGGGCCACACATACAGACCCACACTTGATGTCATTTCCCTCTGTCCCCTGCTTCTGGTGAGTGTGTGGCACGATGGGAGGAGGAGAGAGCAGTCGTTTGTCTCACTCATTTCATAGCTGTATGATCCACAATCCTCTCACACCAGAGCAGACAACACAAAGAGACCCTCTACAGCAGAAAACGCAATCTAGTATGATTATTATATATTAACACACACACACTGAATATGTATATCAATATTGTATACATGTATGTATGTATACATTCCATCTTTTATCTATATTTGCATCTATCTATATCACAAAAGAGGTTTATGTTGAGGACAAAAATTATTTAAGCTGTAAAAGCTTTTACTATGCAGTAATCCTTTACGATATGAGTACTATAGTACCTTAGTCTTACATGGCATACGTCACACAAAGGCATTTTGAATGACACACAGCGTAGCATAATTAACACAAACAATGCAGACAAACTGACGTTTTGACACATTTCAGTATTCCAGGGAACATTCTAGAATCTCCCACATCAAAGTCCTCATAGTGTTTTATAAGCAGTACCATGGTACAACAAGTGTCTCTTGAGTCCAACACAACAGCTCTCCCATCTATGCGCACACACTCTCACCGTGCCTGGCAGAAACTTGTCTGGCCGTTGTGACAGCATGCCTCTTCTCTCCACCTCCATCTCAAAACATAACTAACCAGTCCTCCATTGCGACTATTCTGCTACTACGGTACTAGTAATTGTAAATGACCAAATACCTTAAAGGCTCTTGTACAAGGTCTTGGCATAATAACGTTTACTTGAATTTGTGTGTGATTTTCAATGCACAGTGGAGACCTTCCCATACAAGGGAAAATTGATGATGAATCGCCCCTCATTTGAAATCCAGTGTTTAACTACAAAAAGAGTAATAGTGTCACAGAGAGGTGAGGGTAAGTAAGGAGGTTGGGGGGTACTTACGGGTGCCGTCAAAGTGGTTGGCGATGGTGTCCAGGAAGGTGTTCTGAGGAGCGAGGAGACCCTTCATCACGGGCATCTTGACCAACACGTGAGACACTGGGTAGCTATCTCTCCTCAGGTCACTTCATCACAGTGTTGAGATAAAGAGCTGAGCAAATCACTCGGTTTCTGCTTCGGGTTCTACTCGGGTTCTGCTGTGTGGTTCCACTCGGGTTCGGGGCTGTTGCTGTTGTCGTGCTCTCCAGCCTGTTCCGCCTGTACATTCAGCTACAAGTCCAGTGGCAGAAAGTGGCATTTGACACAGACTCAGCTGTTATGTTCTCCCTGTCAGTCCTGCTCTTCCCTCCGCACTGAGACACAGCCTCCTCCTTTGTACTTGAGATGCTGCCGGGAGTCTTCTTCGTGACAACAGTTGCTCCTTATAGTCTTCTCTGGATGTGATAGACTTGTTAGCACTGCTTGCTGGGATGCACCAGGCTGAGCTCTGGATCCTGCAGCTCTGCACAGGGATCAGGGTGACGCCTCACCTACTTCTGTGTCTGTCTCACCTCCACATGACGCGCACGCCACTGTCATCTCCGAGTTGGTCCTCGTGCTCTCTTGTTCGCACGCGCTCGCTCGCTCCATCTCTCCTGCAGGGAGCCCGAGCCCCCTCAATTCCTCTTGACACTGTTTTCATTGGCCATCTCTCTCTCTCTCTCTCTCTCTCTCTCTCTCTCTCTCTCTCTCTCTCTCTCTCTCTCTCTCTCTCTCTCCTTCTGATGCTCTCTCTCTCTCTCTCCTTCTGATGCTCTCTCTCTCTCTCTCTCTCTCTCTCTCTCTCTCTCTTCTTCTGATGCTCTCTCTCTCTCCCTCCCTCTCATTTTCTCTCTCCCTCTCTCAATCTCTCTCTCTAGGCTCTCTTCAGTATCTGTGACACCCTGGATCTCACATATGCCTTCTCTCTTTTAACTCACACACACACAAACACACACACTCAAACGCACACAGGCATGCGCGCACATGCCCATACATATTGTCGCTTTAAAAAAAGACAGGGATAAATCACACCTACTTAATCAGCTGTTCCAATTTGCTCATTCTCTGCTCACTCCTGGAAATCCTCCATGCGATGGAAATCTTGTTCTTCTCTTTTTCCTGCCTTGTATCATTTGTTATGCTCCCATGTGCGTTTGTGTGTGTTTGTGTGTCTTTAAGGTGTGGAATATGACGAACAAAAAAGAGACCATCCATGTTCTGGGGATGTTACTGTAAGTCTGGGCCTGCATGTTGTCCGAGCAGCATTACCTCAGCTCTCTGCAGCCCCTACTGGAGAGACTAAAGATCAACATGGAGAGGGAGACGAGAAGTCAGTAGGGCCGGTGAGATTGAATGCAGGAATGACCACAAAGAGATAAACACATACACACGCACTCAAATTCAAAGGTTGAAGATTAGGGATGATTGTGTTCCTGATGGACACTAACAAATGTGTCATTGTGGCTCCGTAAATGGAACAAGCGGGAAAATATAAGCATCACCACATTTTATTACATCGTTCAGGTCATTTACACTATTTACAGAAACAAGTTGTACACTTGACTTGATGTCATCAACAAGAAAAATAAATCTTCTCTAACATGTATGTTCATATCAATATAGAGAGGGGGGGGGGGGGGGGGGGACAGATAACAGAGGGCTCGTCTCCATGGAAGAGTAGGTCTACTGTTATCTTTTGACAAACAGTAGCCATTGATTAGGGCAGCCATATATTACATCCATCAACTTTAAACAGCCAGTGCAGCTGATGTGACCGTCGCTGACACGGGCATCAGGAAGTATTCAGCTGTCCTCTTTCCCATTGTCAAGATCCCTGCCGCCTGGTTGCGGGACCCGTGGAGGAGTTGATTGAGTCGGCTCTGGAAGCGCTGCTCTTCTCCGTTTCGTTTCCCCAGGGTGAGGATGCCAGCTGCCGCGTCGCCCACCAGGACTCCTCTCGCCCCGCTCCCCGGGCGGCACAGCAGCACGTACAGGCGGCAGGTGCGGTGGTTCTGCCTGCAGCACTCGGATATGTCCTGGGCGTCACAGGCCAGGTGAGACACGAGGAGAACCAGGAGAAGGAGCTTGAGTTTCTGTGGGCGCAAAATAGCCTGTCTTCACTCAGAATCACAAAGAAATGCCAGGCTCATCCCTAACATAAAAAAACGTCAATTTTATATATATTATGCGCATAATAAAAGGTAATTCTACACATTGTTGTTGCTTCACTTCCGTGACGCTGAGGTAATTTAAAACACCAGAATAATTAAGGGAAAAAACCGGTGCCTCAATTTAAATTAAAAGTTTACCAAACAGTAACACTCTCAAACATCAAAAGCATACATTTGCATCATTAGATCATGAGGAGTGTTCCCTGACACTATACTCTCAGCACATGAACTTGAACCAACATCAATACTCTAGGAAGGTGTAGCCTTACCCTGGTGGGAGGGGGTTCCACTCCTGTGGCCACGGTTGTCTGAAGCTTCATGGGAGAAAACCACATCATGATCAGCTTGGCTGCGGGGTCCGCTGGTGCTCTCGACTCTCCACTTAGGGGACCCGACTGTCCTTATATACAGTCCCATGGCCTCTGTCAGTCAGCCTCTCTGAACGTCATTAGGAGCTGGTAAGGCTGGGGGGGCAAACAAACACGTGCAGCATCGCTGCTCATTTAACGTTGCTTTTTTTTGTTTCCCCTCTCTGCTCATCTCACCGTCTGGTCAGCTGTCCCTAATGAGGCCCCAGCTGCAGATCATCTCCAGGGAGTTCTCTGGGATTTTATATAAAGTTGGAACAAGGTGACCGACGGTTCATTAGGACATGCCTGGGTGATGAGTGGTGGAGAAGGCTTTGTGAGCTGCCGTATTGCCTTTCCTCTCGACGCCGGGTGACGACAGACAATTCAAGGCACGAAGCCTGACCTTTGAAAGCCCAGTGAATGGCCTGTAATGAGAGGACTGTTGAAAAGGCTTTTTAATGAGCTTCTATGATTATGCCCACTATTGAATAGAAAGAATGCCTCTAGAAATACTAACACAACAAGGACACTGTCTACACTATTTTGAACACTGGTTTGATACCTTAATTTCCATTCATTTGCCTCCCGTTGCACATACCTGCACACGAGATCCTTGATACCTCGTTGAGCTGTTTTTGGACCCACTCCAGACCGTGTGTGGGTATTTAACCGGCGGGTACAAGTGTGACGGGTCTGTAAGAGCCGTAGCCACGCTCCGTCTGACAAGGTAGTTCGCCACTCACGGGATTCGAACGCTCGGCCTCCGACTTGCCAAGCCCGACCACTACCAACTAGGCCAAAGTAAAGCTAGCTCTTCTTTGACGCGGTTGGCCTCTTACATACCTGAGGAGTGAGTTTCACGGTTCTCACTCCGTTACACAAGCACACACAGGAGAACGAGGCGCTGTTACTGTGCATCCCCGACTTTGACTTCTGTTGCCACCTTTTGGAGAACATTTAGAACTACCTCATATCAGGCTTTGACAATAGAACAAACGTCTCGTTCGAGTCATTGATCAGCAGAAATAGAATGAATAGTAATATTGGTAATATTATAATGTAGTATTAAAAGTGTCAAGTGTAAAAACGATATATTGTTTTATATAATAAATAAATGCATATTATATAATTATTTAATATGTACACACGGTATATTTCTGTAAGTCATACATCTGATATGGCTTATTTTTAAGTGTTAAACACACTCACTATTTCACAGCCTTCTCGTACAGAGAAAATGAAAGAGGAGTCAAGATAAACAATGACAATAGTTTTAATGGGTCATTCAAAGGAGCTCTTACAGAATGCATGCACATTCATTTTTCAGTGCACCATCAGTCATGTTGTGGTTCGACCATCACGTTGTAATGTTAACCTGTCCCAACCAACCCTACCTCCCCCCCGACCTGCATCTGAACCACAGCACAATAAGTGTCCACTCACTGTTTACATAGAAGCAATGTTTATAAAATAACTATAATATCAATATAGCTTACAACAACAATAATTATCATATATCAATCGTGAATGAATAGGTTGTTTGATTCAGGGAGAATCTGTAATAGCGATAAACATTAGCTGTCCCTTCAGGAATCTTTCATACAGTATCAATCTACAGTATAGTTTCCTATTCTTGGGTAGCTGCTATGACGACAGCTGTACCATGTCTCTGCTGACCTCTGACCTGAAGACCCTGAGGGGAGAGGGGTCACTGTTCCAGTTCTAACAGGCTGAGGGGGCTCTGTCTCAGGAGACTGGCTCCACCCACGGGACGACAACACCGACTAACGTGACTTCACACACAGAGCACCTCGGGGAGGAAGCGAGGGAGACCCTACGGCCAGAGTTCAGATATATTCCGAGAGATGGTTAAAAACAAATCAAAAGAATGAAAAGACTTGGCTCGAAGGTGTAAAAACCTGGTGATGGTTTTTCTCCAGCAGGGGGAGCAAGCGCATCAGTGTGGAGTCCCTGGAGAGCGTGGCGAGTCTGCGGGACTTCCCACACGGCCGCTGGGTTTGTGCTGTAATGGTCCTAAACGATCGCTTCAGGGCTCGGAGTCTCGAGGAGCAGACCTAGGTTATGCCCTTAAAACCTCTGGCCCCTCAGAGAGAGGGGTTAGGGAGGACAGGGGAAGGACGTTAAGGGACAAAAGATGAAGGGGGGGGAGGACCCAGAAGATAACCAAGGTTCCTGGTGAATCTGAAGGCGAACTTGCGCGGTATGAAATTCCAATGCGAGGCCTGTAACCCACAGAGCCAGAGTGTGTTAATGGTGGAGGGACATGTGGCTGGCACTTACTAGGGAGACACAGGGAGACCACACTTACTGACGGACTGACTCAACCACTTGAAATATTGACAAACTGACCGACTTCAAAAACGGATTTCCTAATATGGGGGGTTGCATCCTTAAGGGAGGGCAAGAGAAGCGGCCCCATCTTGGAAACAGGAAGAGATTCCTCTACGTCCGGAATGGAACAGAGACAAAAGCCTTTCGACAGGATGTCTCTGCAGTAGACCTCAGACGCTCTGTGTCTCAAACCTGTGTCTCCCTTCTCACACGACAAGTCCCAGTTCCACTTCCATTTTTGTCTCCCCCCTTTGCCTCTATTCCCTTATCTCTCTCTGTCGCTGTCTCCCTGTCTATTCCCCTCTCTCTCTCCTGTTCCCCAGGCTGGTTTCTCTCTTTCTCCTTCTCTTCCTCTGGTCTAATCCCTGTTTCCATCCGTTTCTCTCCCTCCATCATTCTTTTCAGCCCACTCTCCCTGTCCCTCTGGGTGTGCACTACTCTGTGGGTACAGGCAATGGGTCAGCAGGATCCAAAGTCACTCCCCATCTCATACTCAGGGATGGCATCCAGGGGACCTGCTGCCCGGTGCTGTTGGGCCAAGGTTTGGGTCTGGACCTGGGAATCGGCCTGGATATGGGGCTGGGCTTCGGCTTGGATATGGGGCTGGGCCTGCCCATGGGACTGTGTGTGGGCTTGGGGATGAGTGTGAAACTGAGGCTGAGGCTGGTGAGGCCGTGCCGGGGCCTGTGGGGCCTGCAGGGGGTGGTGCTGCGGGGCCTGCGGAGGGTGGTGCTGCGGGGCCTGCAGGGGGTGGTGCTGCGGGGCCTGTGGAGGGTGGTGCTGCGGGGCCTGTGGAGGGTGGTGCTGCGGGGCCTGCAGGGGGTGGTGCTGCGGGGCCTGTGGAGGGTGGTGCTGTGGGGCCTGTGGAGGGTGGTGCTGCGGGGCCTGTGGAGGGTGGTGCTGCGGGGCCTGCAGGGGGTGGTGCTGCGGGGCCTGTGGAGGGTGATGCTGCGGGGCCTGTGGAGGGTGGTGCTGCGGGGCCTGTGGAGGGTGGTGCTGTGGGGCCTGCAAGGGGTGGTGCTGCGGGGCCTGTGGAGGGTGGTGCTGCGGGGCCTGTGGAGGGTGGTGCTGCGGGGCCTGCGGAGGGAGGTGCTGGAGCTGGGGGGAGGCGGCTCCGTTCTTACTCAGACCACAAGACTGGGCTGCACAGTGGATCTGACGCAGCGTGTCCAATGCCTCGCTCTTAGCATGCTTCAGCAGGTCTGCCTGACCCTGAGAGGGGGGGAGAGAGACAGAGAGAGAGAGATGGGGAGAGAGAGAGAGAGAGAGAGAGAGAGAGAGAGAGAGAGAGAGAGAGAGAGAGAGAGAGAGAGAGAGAGAGAGAGAGAGAGAGAGAGGGAGGGAGACAGAAGGGAGGGCATAATTAGAGAGTTCATCTTTATGTTATCATTTCAGTGTTATGTGGCTCAGAGACGTGTATCTGATACACACACACATCTCATTATAATGGAACGGAAATGAAGGACACCAACTCTTTCAACCATTTCCTATGTTTAGCTGCACAACACAGCTCAACTTTAAGATCAAGATCTGCCTCAGTAAGCTACTTGAATAAACCATACTTCAAATCAGTGTCTTTTTTAATACAAACCAGGCACAGATATTATAGCTTTTTTTTTTTCTTCAAAAGCAATAAATACATTTGTCCAGCAGGTGGCAGACTACAACCACTCTGTTACCGTGGTGGCGTCGTTGCCGGAGCCCTTTTTGTGTACATTTCATCTGCTGGTAAGTGATCCCGTATGAAGTCTTCTCTGCTCTTTATTTAGCAACATCACTGAGATGAAACCCAGCCAGATGGGGAGGAAGTGGTCAGAGAAGGCATCCCACTTTATGGAGCTGTAAAGGCAATCACAGCAGTTTCCATGGCTGCGTTGGTTTCCGAGTTTGAGAGTTTGCTACGGCGAGCATGGAGTATATGTATGAAGACCAGGATAGAGACTAGGACTGTAGACTAAGTGTATACCAACCACCAACCTGACCTCTGGTTCCCCTCTCAGTCCAACCAAACTATCTCCTCTTTCATCTACAGTTCGATCATTTAGCAGACGGATAATAAACATATTTCCACATACACACACACACGCTGTATGTTCACACATATGTCTACAGTAGGTTAACGGACTTTACACCCCAGTCATCTTTAGTGAGCTTTACATAAGTGACATCACCAATGCTAGATCATTCACAGACTTTGTCTTCCTGCTAAATGCTGAAGTCAGATTGTGTGGCATGCGGAGGATGGCGGAGAGGTCAGAGCAACAGGAGACCGGCTGCTCTGGAGAGAAGAGCAGCAGAGGAGAGAAGGTTCTAGAGTCAGGTGGGTAGATAGGAGAGGGTCTCTGCCCCCCTGACTGAAACATAGAGCTCATTCCGTCTCAGTGGGGTGCCATCTCACCTCCTTGCAGGACTGAGATACTGGGAGCTCTTAAAGCTAAAGTCCATGTGTAGTGCAGCATATATTCCCAGGCCTTAGAGAGTCGAAGAATACACTGCATTGCCATTGCCTCAGGCCAGACTGGCGGTGGACCACACTAGCTGTAGCAGTGTCTGGCAAGTACTGACCTGAACAAAAAAGCCCAAGTCCAAACCTCATGTGATGGTAATGTTTAAAGAGAAGCCTCTCTACCTGGAACGGCCTTAGCACACAATCCAACAGAATGAATAAATCATGTGTTTGAAAAACATGAATTATGTAAGCAATGACTCACAGGGCCAGAAGTAAGCCAGCAGAAGGATAGGCTTGTGGTGCCAGAGTCAAATCACAACGGGCTGGGACTCGGCCATGTTACCCCCCCCCGACCCACCCACATCCCCCCCCCACCCACATCCCCCCCCCCCCACTCTCACCACGGACCTACCTCCAAGTCTATCCGTTATTTTTTATTCTCAGACACTTCATCGCTGCCGTTTGATAGCTTGCTTTCATATTGACTTAGCTCCGCCACAATTTCTGGACCAAATTTGGATGTGCAATGGAGAAAAATAAAGCTCCGTCAAGCCATTGGATAAAGAGCTGATAAGCTCTTTGATCAAGCCCAGTACCTCAATTGGACTAACAGGAGTTGTGGGAGCTAAGGCCATGATCCACCCCACAATCCCCCAACTCCACAGTCTCAGTCTTTGGAGTCTCATATGCTTCTATAAAAGGAATCCATTATGTTCTCTTGGCACTCTTTCCTCTCATAGTTTGTATCATTTCTGTCCCCATCTCTCTCTCTCTCTGCCCCCTGCCTACCAGTGCCCAGCAGATAGAGCTGGCAGGCTGGAGGTGCCACTGAGCCCACGAGCTGTGGATCTGGACGTTTCTTGGTGGTGAGTTGACGGGGCAAGGCTGCCAAGCTTGGCAAACCGACACACAGCGACTCTTACCAAATCTCCATCATCTACAGTAAGAAACATTCTCAAGACCAGAGGAGGAGGATGGGGGTGCAACACAGTTAGGGATTCGATCGTATGAGCAAATGTTAGGCTGCGATTTTTTTTTTATAAAGATGCCTGGTCTACTACGAGAGAAGCCTCAGATAGAATCATAGAACGGACTCTGCCCATTTCCAGTCCAATTCCTTTTCACTTCCCCTTTTCAGAGGTGGTTTGCCGTGCGTGATGAGGAAGGCCTCGTGTTAAAACCACCTGAGACAGCTAATCTCTGCCTGGCTGCATGGCCGTCCAGAAGACACCTGACCCTGCACGCCATTTCACTCAGTCCGAAATATAATTACCAGCTGAGATTAGATGGCATAGACGGATCTCACATTCCTGCCCAGGCATGAACCGGCTGGCCGGGCAGGCAGGAAATTAGAGGTGAGGATGTGCTGTGTCTTGGCTGCGTTAACAGTGGTGTCACTCTTGGTATTACCACATGTAATTATTCACATGGGCTGCGAAATGAGAGGTTGGGCATGTTTATCTGATGCTGGGCCAGTGTCCCAGGCAGAGCTCGCAGCACCCCCGCCCCTCATGGGCACATCCGCTGGCTAAATCATCCCACTGGTGGGGGAGTTTGTAAGGGCACGAGTGTGTGTGTGTGTGATGGGGGTGGGGGGGCCAACAAACACAACAACAATGTGCATGTCTTATCATGCTGTGTACTGCTGAACACACCGAATATGAACTGTATCTTGGAGCTGGAAGCTTACAGGGTGGTGCGTGTGTGTGTGATGGGGGGGTGGTGGGGGGGGGGGGTATGCTAACTATGCATGTTTACAAACACATACAGAATAGCACAATCTTATCATGTGTTCTTGTGTTGGTTAATGTTGAGCCTGCAAACTATACAACTGAAGCATCACAGATTAATTAGGAGATTTAGGGATTAGAAAAGCGCCATCTGCACAAGAAGTGTGTGTGTGTGTTCGTTCTGGTCCAGGTGATGATGGGATGTGTATAGAGAAACTTGACATCCTAGAGCTGTGAGACTAACCTCCCCTGTGGCTCTCATGGGAACAAGATGGTGTGTCCTGTACAAGCGTGCCATGTTGCTGCCATGCAGCCATGATGAGGAAACCTTCACCGGCCTCTCTCACCTTGAGCACCGTGATGTTCCAGGCGTAACTCTCCATGGCCTTCTGCAGCTTCCTCCCCTTCAGTCCTTCCTTGGCCCCAATGCGGTGCAGGTCTTCGTGAAAGTCCAGCCCTGTTCAAGGAGCGCAACAAAAACCAGCAGAGTTGTGTTAGCAGTAAGGGGCAGGAAGACTCCCTCCAGGTAATAATCACAGTGAGAGACTCTCGATCACAGTGTTCATGAACTTCGGTTCTGTCTGTCAGGGGGAAACGACTTTTGGGTGAGCAGCAAGGCTGTCCACAGCACTGGCTGACTGTGAGGCTATTAGTCTGGCACCTCTGCTCCAGTCCAATAACATGTAACTCTCAGGACAACATATATAGATTCCCTGACCCTTTCTGCTCCACTTAAAGTCTCTTCCTGGAGAAGGAAAGTATGTCACACTCTCGTTAGCCCCGGTCCTTCCTGTCTAAAATCCCAGGTCCCCAAGGTCCACGCGCTGTCGCTCACGCACACACAAGCGCTGGCACACACATACAGACGCAATCACATTTTGTCTTTTTTTTTCAGTCACGCACACACACATACAATGCATACGTAACTTTAGACCATCTCCTTCGCGTCGCTTACATCCTAGCCACCAGCCGCGGAGACAGAACATGAGAGGGAAAGAGAGGAGGTTATGGCTAACATGTTGGCCCTTGTCCATGTTATTTTTTTATAACTGGGCCAGGGAAGTATAAATAGTGTCTGGATGTGATAATAATAAAAGGTGAACACTTAAAAAAATATCTACTGTTCAGTATAACGTCCTTTCCAGATCTCTTTAAGACTCCTAGTCCTTACACGTTGACTAGGCCCTAACTTCATCGACTCATAACTTCTCTTAAGCAACCACTGCCTTCACTCATTGCTGTGCCTAGATCTTAAACTAACCTTCATGGAACTCGTAAAACATTTTTTTTTATTTATCTCATACCAAAATAGTTATGACTGAGGACTAAACAAGCCATAGGCATGTGGACAGTTCACTTGTTTTCTCCACTTGTAATAAAAACTCGAACACGACCATGAGGATGAATTCTGCAGTAGGGGCGCTCACAGCTTCACCAGTGTGTTGCTCAGTGCTAACCGTCTGCAGCTCCAGTGCTCCTCGGCTGCTGGAGTGAATCATCCTAATGCGCGATGTAAAGCCATCGCAGAACATCCATCTGTGATATCCAGAGTTGTGTTAACAGGGTTCGGGCTGATTGGATCATCTAGTCTGCGTAACGAGCCCGCCTACTGGTGCTGTGGTGGACGTGTTCTGGTGACGAGGGGAGACAGAGGCTAGCAGGCAGACGGAGAGCGGAGAGCTTCCGCAGAGACGACTGGAGCTTGAGGGACCTTGTCGTCCATCCTGTTGGAGCATTTCATTTCCCAATTATTAAGCCTCTTCTCCCCCCCCCCCCCCCCCCCCCCCGCCTAACAGCATACTTGATGTCACTTAAACTTGAGTTCATAAAAAAGGCACCCCATGGCATACCGTGATGTAGGCTGGCTTGCTGGTTCGGATCTCACGCTTAGCTTAGAGACAGAGAGAGCGAGAGAGGCATAGAGAGAGAGAGAGATGGAAGGGAAGAGAATGGAGGATGCAGTGCTCTACAGAGAGACTAGCCGAGCAGAGCAGGCATGTCGGCGCTTGGATGTGCTCAGAGAGCGACAGGCGGGACGAGGGGTGACAACATGTCAACATGACTGGGCTTAGGTTCCACCTACACATCGCCACCCCCGTACCCCTCTCTCTGTCTCTCTGTCTCTCTGTCTCTCTCTCTCTCTCTCTCTCTCTCGCACACACACGCACCCACCCACCCACACACACACTGTGCTATAATCAGAGTATGCAGACGCTTTCAGTCTCTATGGAGCACAGAGGCCTCTTTTTCACTGTGTAATGAGTACTGCAGCAGTGGCCATTACTTATGCTCCATATACAGAGAGAGAGAGAGAGAGAGAGAGAGAGAGAGAGAGAGAGAGAGAGAGAGGAGAGAGGAGAGAGACAGAGGAGAGAGAGAGACAGAGGAGAGAGAGAGACAGAGGAGAGAGAGAGCGAAGGTGAGAGAGAGAGAGAGAGAGAGAGAGAGCGAAGGTGAGAGAGAGAGAGAGAGAGAGAGAGAGAGAGAGAGAGAGAGAGAGAGAGAGAGAGAGAGAGAGAGAGAGAGAGAGAGAGAGAGAGAGAGAAAGAGAGAGAGAAAGAGAGAGAGAGAGGTAAACACTTAGGGAGATGGACAGAGGGGAAGAAATGAAATCGAATACAGACAGAAATTTAATTAAGTAACGTCAAATAAGAACGCATGGATTCATAAAGAAGGTAATTGTGGAATATAAGGAACCACGGAAAGGAGAGAGTTTCTCAAAGGGAAAAATAGTGAGTGTTTCCTTTATCCATCCTTTTGATGTGCAGGAGGCAGTCCAAGCAGCATTTCATTAGAGAACAAGGGGGAGATGGGAATGTGCCACTTTCCAACACCCGCACCAACAATGTAAAGAGAGAAAGAGAGACAGCTCTTTATCCCCCATATTTCCATGATAATGGAATCTACACGAATTGGATGATAACCATTCCAAAGCAGGCAGAGGGATTCTCTATTGAGAGGGGAAATCAATAAATAAGCATGATCAGCAGGCTGTGTGTCAACCAACCAGCCAACCAGCCAGCCAACCAGCCAACCAGCCAGAAAGACAAGGCTGTTCTCCTGTCATACTGACCCCTATACCTGGCCCAACCAATCTCTCCCACTGCTGTCTGCCAGATTTCACACACCTATACAACACGCACTTCTGTGCCCATACACACACACACACACACAAACATGAGCTAATGCATTCACACACACGCCCACACCACCACACACACACACACACACCCACACATGCCGGTAGCACCTGGAGGTGCCAGAGTGTGTGTCACAGCTGGTCCCTTATTAACAGCGTTTGATGGGGAGCCATCAGGGAATCCCGGGGGGGGTTCGTCCAGCACCTCTCCATCCTCATCAACACGTCATACTCACTGGCCAAATTAAACTGATTAGCAGCTGTAATGACTGGGCAGAGCTGGCACAGAAAGGGGGTGGTGGTGGTGGGGGAGAGAGGGGGTGCGCCGCCACGCACCAGAAGGATGAATGTTGGAGTCGCCCCCAGATCAGAGCGACCCCCTGCTTCCCCATGACCTTGGCCCCCTCTACCTGGCCCAACCAATCTCTCCCACTGCTGTCTGCCAGCCTCAGATTTCGCACACCTATATAACACGCACTTCTGTGCCCACACACACACACAAACACAAGCTAATGCATTCACACACACGCCCACACCACACACACACACACACACACACACACCACATACCACACACACACACCACCACACACACACACACACACACACACCACACACACACACACACACACCACACACACACACACACACCACACACACACACACACACACCACACACACACGTCTTCTTCCGCCCCCTCAATCCATTATCCAAAGCTTGAGGACGGGAATCTGCTCCTGCCATGGTGGCCCTGTGTGATGACACAGCTCAGACTACCTGGTGATGGCTGTCAGCTACAATCCAGGCAGAAATGTAAATCTTGCCTGGATGACGCACACACACACACCTCAACGTCAATCTCTCCCAACCTTGCGCTTTACAGTAATAGCACATTTCCACCCGCACTTTTTACAGCCATTAAAAGACAAATTATACCTTTTGGCTTCCAAATCAGTTATAGGAACTGGACCTTCAATCACATGTAAAATTCCCACCATACTGCCTCCCTTCCCATCACCTCTCTGCCAATCACCCTCTATGTGACTTGGTGATGCAGCAGCCAAGCAGACCATGGCATGACCCCTGAGATGGGTTGGAAAACTCTAGAAAACCATCATTACATTTTGTCAGGCGTGCTCGGTGCATTCAGTCAGTCAGTCAGTCGGCAAGGCCGGCAGGTAAGCAGGAACAACAGGCAGCATTTAGCCTGTTGTTAGCCTGTTACATGCTATCAAAGTCAAGCCAACAAAGAGACAGGGAGGCAGGCAGTGGGAAGGAGCAGGCGGGCACAGATAACCTCTAACCCCAGGTGGTTGTCAGTCCTAGCCCCAGCCACAGCTCTCTGAACAGGTATAAGATCTTTACATCTTTACATTTAGCAGACGCTCTTATCCAGAGCGACTTACAGTAAGTACAGGGACATTCCCCCGAGGCAAGTAGGGTGAAGTGCCTTGCCCAAGGACACAACGTCAGTTGGCATGACCATAAGATGAGTAATATAATGATGACATCGTCACTTGAAATGGTAAGGGCACCGTAACCTTGTAAGACCCCTTGTTGTAAAATTATAACGTCACCTTTAGCTCTTTAATTGCTAATTTCTATAATAATAGCATTGCAAGGCAAGACAATAGGACCCATTGGTTATGTAAATGTGGTCGTTCCAAAAAAATCTTATTAGCAAATGTGATTTTTGGAGAGCTAAAGGTGATGTTGAGATTTTAAATCGGGTCTTACTGGGTTAAGAGGTTGCTTTCCCATCTCTGACTGTGGCTTATGGCTGACTGCCTCACATAGTAACATTGATTGAAAGTGAGTGTGTGTGCGTCTGTGTTGACCTATGACCTCTACAGAACTGTACCACAACAGAGATTCGGTGTGTATTCAACACAACCACTAGTGGCCACTCTTTCTGCAGTGCTTTCGTTAAGCAGGACACACACACACCCCCACACTGCACACAAACGTTAACCACACAAACACTAACAAACACCCACACACTCCCTGTCATCTCTTGCATCTCATCTTGGGCTCCATCAAAGCAGACTTGGTCCTAACCTCCTGCCCTAGTGCCTCGTGGGTAAACAGCGGTGGTCAGCTGTGTCTCTGTGGGGCTGCTGGGAGTCCAAGGACGTCAGAGAAAAAGCTACGACACAAAAAAAAAAAAGTGTGTTTGCGTTTCTCCACGCACTTCAGATTCGTATTTTTTTTCCCATTCATTTGTTTTCCCCGCGTCACGTTGCACTACCATCACAGCCTCCCTGTCACACAGCAGGCTCTGGGACGCAGCGGCTGGTCAAAGGGGTGCGCTCGTCTCCACACAAGAGAGGCAGGCAGGGGTGGGGTACAGAGGACAAGAGGAGGGCCTGCCGGGCATGTTTTTATTGGGAAGGGGGAAGCAGAGGGGGAGCTGGGTGTCAGGGAAAGTGTTATGTTTGGCATGCATCGCCCCCCGAGGGGATTCTTTTTTGTTGCTCCATTTCCCCTCCCAACGTTTCCTTGTTACATAACCCCCCCCCCCCCCCCGACACCTACTGACAGCAGCACACAGCTGTGAGGCGGTGGATCTGGCGGGCTGAAGGGGGCCGAGGGGGGCGGGGGCTAAGCTAAGCCCCTGGGGCCTCTGCAGCCCCAGCTTAGTTGCCGTGGAGCCACGGAGCATCAGAGCGGGGGAGTGCTCATTGATTCTAGCCCAACTCCAAGGCTCCATCTCTGGGTAATTGCCCAGAGATGCCCCTGGCACAGGCCGCACGGGGAGGGAGGGCACCAGCGGGTGGTGGGTGGCAGAGTGGATGAAAGGAAGAAGGGCGTGCAGGGTACCGAGGGCTCAGCACGTCAGCCTGGCCATACTGGGTGTGCCAGCAGTGTGTCCTCACTGTCTGCTGGGAGTCAGGTGGCTGAGCGGTGAGGGAATCGGCCTAGTAATCTGAAGGTTGCCAGTTCGATTCCCGGCCGTGTCAAATGACGTTGTGTCCTTGGGCAAGGCACTTCACACTACTTGCCTCAGGAGGAATGTCCCTGTACTTACTGTAAGTCGCTCTGGATAAGAGCGTCTGCTAAATGACTAAATGTAAATGTCTGCTGAACTGTATGAATCCTCATCCACTACGTTCCATATTACCTACACAGAGAGAGACACACACACACACACAACACAGAGCTTGTCGTGACTACCTCAGTCCAGTGTGGAGAAGCATTGGGGGCCAACCTGTGCTTGCATATGCACGTTTTGCATTGACTGTCCATAGTCCTGACAGATCTGAAAGGATGTTTGTTATGCTGTGTTTGTGGGTTTGATCTTGTGCATTGTGCCAGTCCTAGGCAGACAAACACACTGTAGGTAAACAGACATAATTATGAGAGTAAAACATGTCAAGATTCATCTTTCTCAGGCCTTAATAATGTTGTTTGTGTTCTCGTATATGGGGCCATTTGCAGATAGAGCAGCACTGTAGGAAGGGCCAAGCAGACAACCAGCAATTAGTGCCGCGCAGCAGGGAGCCGGGAACAAGCCCCTTGATGTCTCCCTAATTTGGCTGCATTTTGTACAAATGATCGTGTTATAGTCAATTACAGCCATGCATTGAAAGTCTGGACCGCATTTAAAAAAAGCAGCATGGACACCCTAACACAATACACTTCTATTCTCCTGACTCATCCCTCAGCTCTCTCTCTCTCTCTCTCTCTCTCTCTCTCTCTCTCTCTCTCTCTCTCTCTCTCTCTCTCTCTCTCTCTCTCTCTCTCTCTCTCTCCCTCTCCCTCTCTCTCCCTCTCTCTCTCTCTCTCTCAATTTTTAGCTCTTAATTAGAGAAAACTCCAGCAGCAGAAGAACAATTTCGTAATCTCACAGAATGGGCACACACACCACCGTCCTTTTGTGCTTCCCTCCGGGGCCGCCTGGAGCAGTGGGCAGCCACATCAGTGGAGGCCGGGGGGGAAATCCAACAAGTCCAGCAAGTCCTCAACCCATGTCCTGGCCAACATCCAGGGTAAGAGGATGTTGTAAAGGAGAAGTTGAAAGTTTTGTTCCCAAAACAAGATTTGGGATTTGAATGTTAGTGGTTGAACCCACTAACACCTGGAAAGCCCAGCCGCTGGTATAATAGTTTGTACCGGTAGACCTTATTTATAAACCATAACTAACTAGCAGTTCCAATGTTGTTACTGAAGGTATTTCTATGCAGTCGTATGGTAGTCAATGTAATGGACAGTGTTTTCTCCACCTCCTACTCTTTTCACCCTGTCTCTTCAGGGACTCACAGATAACGATCCCCTCCCTGTTGACATCACAGGCCGTCTGTCGTGACTCACAAAGGATGGCAATGACGCATGTCAAACGACACACCACGTCAGTCGCCGATGACGACCATGCCGATGCCGACGATAAGGGGGGCTGTTACAATATCGGTTTAGAATAGCTGTGTATAGTCTACGCAGCCACCTATCTCCTAAGATTCTCATATGTTTATGGCATGCACCTGCCCACCAAAGCAGATTCCTCGTTTGTGTACACTTACTTGAGGATTCAACTTGTTTCTGATTCTCCCCCCCCTCCCCCCCCCCCCCCCCCCCCCCCCCCAGTGACAGTTGTTTGAGAGTTGGTTTGGCCCTGGGAGGGAGCCATGCGGATGTGTAAGGGGCAGACAGGGTGGGAGCCATGCGGATGTGTAAGGGGCAGACTGGTCCTTACCTGCCCGCTGGGCTTGCGTGAGCTTGGAGTAGACACCGTCTGCTGACTCGATCAGTGTCCTGCTCGTCTGGATCATCTGGGGGAGGAAACCCATGTACACAGGAAGTCAGTTTGGGTCACACAACACTTCCTCATTACGCAATAGCGCCTACCGAAGGCGCAGAGGAAAACAGATCCACTTCCTGTGGATCTGAAGATCAACGTTCACGCCGAAACTTTGGGAAATATGATTGAGTTGGGTCGGAAACAGCGACATTTCGGCAGGGGAACACCATCGTGGCAACGTGTCGGAGCCATCGGGTTGCTTTTAATAAACGACTGACAGGAATAGTTAATGCCTGTGTACTTGTATACTTTTCACCCCACACCCCACAGCCACACTGGGTGGCAGAGTTCCCGTGTTGGTGTGGAGAAGAACCGGAGGCGATAACGATTCTCAAGTGTTCTCCAGTCCAGACAGGCTCTTAGATCTGGTCACCCATGGCAGCTTCTAGGGCCATACTCAGCCCCACCTAGAGCTGCAGCTGACCTCGCACCAGCGACTCAGGGAGAAGATAATCACATCTCACACCTATAGTTAGCAGCTCGGAAACAGGAAGCACACATTACGTGTGAGGAGCGTAATGGTGGAACCCCCCCCCCCCCCCCCCCCCTGCCCCGTCTCCCTCATGCTGCTGGTCCCACAGGACTGCTGACAACAGCGTTCCAAAGTGCTGACGCTCAGTTCACCGCCGGGTCAGGACACGAGCGTCCTACACAAGCAGTCTGGGGACAGACGGCGGCCTGCTTTTGTGCCCTGACGGCTGAAGTTTGGACGTACACACACGCATGCGCGCAAGCAAGCGCACACGCACACTTTGTCAGGCATTCTCTCTCTCTCTCTCGCTGTCTCTCACACACGTAGACACACACTGGGCCCTCTGTTCTTCGTGCAGGGTGGTTGCCAGTGAACTAAGCGTTTGGAAGAGTACCCAAACAGTCAGCTGACTGACCTTGTCCTCAGGACAGTCTCTCTGTTGTGTCGCGTCTCCTCGACGCCGGGAAAGCTGAATATGTCTCACATTCGCATGCCAAGAAGTTTGGGAACGTTACCTCGATCCTCTCTTTGGCTCCTCGCATGCAAATGTGATGTAGCAGCTGCCCTTATGGCTACCGAGTAGCCATGCTCACAGGAGAGGCTCGTGAAATTCAGAGCAGATGCTATTTAGGTCTCCTCTGGGGAGCGCTTCTGTCAGCGCTGCACTGCAGGTGTCGGCAGAGGGGTGAGCCTGGGATCCCTCACGTCGTGAGGAACACCAGAGCTCCCCTCCGCTGACCCACTTCGCCGGGTCGGACCACGAGGCAGCAGACGGGGTGGAGAGGTGGGCCGAGGGCTTGAGGGAGAGCGCCTGGAAGCCTCCGTCTCCCCCCTCCCCCGTGTTGGAAGATACCAACAGGCCAGAGGATTCGTAAGTTCCTAATGGAGGAGCCCCTCCTTGAAAGAGACAGGAAGCCGGATGGAAAGCGATGGCTAAGGACTCGCTCAGCAGGATGGGATACCGGGGAGAGGTTTAGCAGCAGCAACAACTGCTCTACAGACGAGGAAACGCCTATCGCAGCAGAACGCTAGATGCTATCTTAGCACATTGTACCTCTGAGTGAGTGAGTGCATCTGGAGTCAGATGGCTGAGCGGTGAGGGAGTCGGGCTAGTAATCTGAAGGTTGCCAGTTCGATTCCCAGCCGTGCCAAATGACGTTGTGTCCTTGGGCAAGGCACTTCACCCTACATGCTTCGGGGGGAATGTCCCTGTACTTACTGTAAGTCGCTCTGGATAAGAGCGTCTGCTAAATGACTAAATGTAAATGTATGTGTGTGTAACCCTTGAGGGTTTAGGTTGGTTGAGGGGGCAGTTCTATGGGTGTGGGTCTGAAGCCCTCTGTGACTTGCTTGCGTGTAAAAAGGGCTACACAAATACATTTGGATTTTATTTGATGTGTGTGTGTGTGTGTGAACACGTGGGCGTACCATGTCGTAGGCATTGAGGACCTTGCGGAGCAGCTCTGGGACCAGCCCCTGGGCCTCCATGGTGGGGTAGGTCTCACTCAGGTCCACGGTGACCTTCAGGCCTCGCTCACTGTTCATCAGCCAGGTGGATACGGTGAGGATGCACTGCTTCATGTTGGCCGCAGGAGTCAGCCCACACAGCTCCTTAAAGGACACCATGGCATTCTGGAGGAAAACACACACACACACACACACACACACACAAAAGGCTTTAGGATGAGACTAGAGATTCTGGTGCTGTAAAGTTCTTGTCATTTTGTAACACTATGCAGCTACGCAAACACAGATGGATCCCTGGGTTGATGTTTACAACTTGTGTCGCTGTCCCTGTTCACGGTAAAGACCCAGATCACTGTGACTCTGGGACACATGGTCCTGGTTGTGATGAGGTCACAGAGATCATGTGTTCTGCTGATCCCGCTCCTTCCCTCAGAGCTCAGGCGGACAGCAGTGGAGTTAGTTTGTTTGAGCAGACAAAGTGCTTCCCATGACATCAGCCAGTTCATTCCCCAGGAGTGTGACTCTGGTGGGCCGGCTTCTCAACCGCAGCCTCCTGGAGCCGTCTCCCCGGCTCCTCTCTCCCCACCTCCAGACCTGCCTCCGGCCTCCAGACCAGCCTCTCCCCCACCAGTGTGGCTGCCCTGACTTCTCCCTTGGCTGCCTGCGCAACCACAGGGCCAGGCGGGGCCGGCACCTCCAGCCTTCCTGCCGGGCAAACCCAGCTCTGCTCATGCAGCATGGAAGACTGAGGCCCTCCGCTATTCACAGACCCATCAGACGGACAAATGAGAGCAAGGGAGAGAGAAAAAAAAGAAAAGGAAGTGAGGGGTGAAAGAGAGAGTCCTAAATTAGGGAGAATGAGGGAGGAAATGGTAAAGGAAGAAAGAGAAGAAAAAAGAGACAGAATGAAAAGAGAGTGAAAAATGACAGCGAGCGTGGTGCTGGTATTTTGGAATCCGTCCACACACTCTGCAGTGTGGGAAAGACTGTCTCCCCTGGTCAGACCTCCGGTCGGGGAGAAAGACTCTTTTCTACCCCTGGAGGATGTGCTGTCATAGCGGGGCCAAACGATCTCCCTGTGAGCCAGCCAACAGAGCTAGGAAGCTATCTGTATGCAAAGCCTCAACCTGGGACAATAACACCCTCTGGCCTAGCAAGAACAGCCAAGGAGGGATTCTTAGACCCACGCTCAAACTGAGAGAGGAAAGGGATAACAGGTTTATGGGTTTGAGTGGTTCTGTTAGCCTTGCGTATAAAGGTTGCGTGCGTGTGTGTTTCTGTGTATGTGTGTGTGTTAAGCCAGCGTGAAGTCACACCATAAAACACTGTATCCAGTCTGTGGGGCTGCAAAATCAAACAAGAGGCTGGTGTTTTTAATTACACCCCACCCTCCTCCCCTCCTCCCCTCCCCCCCTCCCCTCCCCTCCCCTCCTCCCTACAACATTCCCCGAATGAGGACTGCGTGTCTGGTTACACTGCTGTTTTTGTTCCGCTCCCTCCCTGGACCAGAGTGCAGAGCTGAAGTGGATAAGCCAGGGTCTACACTGGCACGCATGCCCGGGGAACAAAGCCTGGTCTAGCTTGGCCTGGGCTCCTGCTATTACACCACTCCCCAGGGGCCTCATCCAGCTACGGTGCCCAGGGGAGGAGCGCTCAATCTCCCACAGAGTCTATGGATTTACTGCCATGGAACAATAAGAGGCATGGTACTGTTCTTCCAGGCTCTGGCTCTTTAACTGCCCTGCTTCTCCCAGACAAGCCACTCTCAGCCTGGTATTGTTCCGAGGAGACCACCTGGAAACGGCCCGAAAATTACCTCTCTCTACGTGCTCAGAGGAACAGAACGAGGCCTTTAATAGCACCCTTCTATGCACGTGTGAGTGCGTCTGTCGCAGAGTGCATGTCCATTATGGGCTGATCCTGTGTATTGCGCGGTAATATGCACCAGCACATCTTTGTGTGTGTGTACACATGGGTGCATGTGTACACACAGGTTTATGCTTTTTCCCTCATTATCACTTGACCGCCGAGCAGAAACAGGGCTTTGAGGAGAATCCTTGGAGGTCTATATCTTTATTTTTCGCTCTTCTCTCTTGCTTGTGTCTCAGGGGAGAGAGAGCTCAGTAGTGGAGCTGTGCTCCGAGGGGAGATGTCAGCCTTGACAACAGGTGGTTCTCATGGCCCGCAAGAAGGAGCACACAGGGACCGAGTCTTCCCAGCAATCCAGGGCCTACCATCCAATCAACCCACTACAGGAAGTCTACAGCCACACAGCATTCACAACAACACCTTTGACTATTCGTACCGTTCTCATCTACCTCTCTTCTTCTGTGAGAAAGCCTCGTATCACTGTGACTCATATTTTTGTTCTAAATCTATTTATCGCCACTGAGAGTGAATCAGTGACGCAGAACTCATAAAAGTGTCACTTTTTACACATGGGTGGCTTAAATATTATTTTAATATTTAGTCGGATTGATTTTATCCAAAGTGCATAGTAGTTAGGAAGTGTTTGCCTGGACGTGATTATTGCTTAAGGCTTCACAACAAACCCGATTCAGAAGACTGTTTAAGAGGTAATGGAAGTTGTACCCTTCTGGTCCTCACTCAGAATTTTAATTCTCAACGTTATTGGAAAGGAAAGAAAAAGGTGCAGTGGTCTAACTTTTTCCAGAGCTGTATATCTGGACAAAATGTCAGCCTTCTGGACACAGCCATTCATTTGATACTATATCTGGACAAAATGTCAGCCTTCTGGACACTGGCCTTTCTTTTATTATTGCAGCTCTGACCACTGCACCTTTTTCTTTCCTTTCCAAAAATGTTGAGAAGGAAGATTTTGAGTGAGGAACAGAAGGGTTCGATTTAATAGATTCTGACTTGCATGCAAGCTAAGCATCGGGATTTAAGATGACAAACTGTTAGTGCATATCTGTCGTGAATCTGCACATGCCACTTTTGCAAAGCCAATTCTTCCCTTCATCCTTCTTGCACAACAAACTCCGACCTAGCACAGAAAAGGCACTGCTGTCTGCTGTCTCCCTGCAAAGTATTCACTTCCTATCATGTTCATCCCCAGTCAGACTGTAATTTAACTGCATGCTGTGTAAACACTCTCCAAATTACAGCATACATTTCACTTCTAGAACACAATAACCTGTCTTGTATCATGAATCATTGAAAGAGCAAGGCCAAGATCCATGAATTTGAGAAATGTATGACAGCATGCCACAGAAACTTTAATTATGTGCCCTGCTTATCTGTCTGGGTCTGCATTCAATAGAGCTATAGTGGCCTACTTCCTTTCCTTCAGTAATAAAGACCCATTTTTGATTGATATCCCTCATCTGTAATCATCTGTTGTCGGAGTCACCTGATAGAAACATAGCTAATGTCCAGAGGTAAAACTGTTCTGGATCCTGCTGCCGTCAGCTAATCTACAGGCCACTGGGGTTGGGCCTACTGTATGCCAACTCAAAGTCTAATATTAGACTAAGATGATATGTATGTGGTTTCAGGGAGTGCAGATCTCACATCATGTGGTTTCGAGCCGACTCTGCAACAAAGACTGCAGACGTCCTTGGGTCAAACCCCAAGAACCGAACCTATTCAGCCCTATATTAAGATCGACTGGAATCCTAAGATAGTATCATGGCAGTGCCTACTCATTAAAGAAAATTTTCTCTTAGAAATATGAGCTATTGTGTTGATGCAGCTACTGAGAGAGATAGCCTAAAAAGGGATTTAAATATATCCAGATTCCTTCTCCTGGCAAAAGACACTCCTGCCAGTTTCAGACATAGCGTGATAAGAGCTTGACTAGTTTAAAACCCTTAAATGAAACTATAAATCACAGCAGTTAAGACAGAGTGTGGCAAATAAATGAATGAAGGAAGCTTGTGTAAGGACAGGAAAAAGAATAGAGACAAAGACAGAAAATAGAGAACAAAATAAGATGATGGATGTGATGCTCTACTGTAAGTTTTCACCCTTGAATGACTCCCCCTCAGTGGTGACTGGGAGTGTACGGAGGAAGCCGGCTCATAGCTGAGGTAAACCATGCGTTGTTGATTGAGCTAAAAAGCCCATAGACTACAAGAGATACAAAGCTATGTCAACAGCTAAGGTTCACGTCAGAGTCCTAATAAAAGTGTACCCTCAGAATAGATCTGGTTCTTAAATCTATCAGCCATAGAACAAGGGTCTGCCAGTTTAAACCAGACAGCTGATGATATACAAAGTATATGGGGCATGAAAATGCTTGCTTTCAATCTCCATTACGCAGACGGCAGGACAGTCAACATCGTATCCCTCAATCGCAATGGCAACGGCAAACGACAAGCGATGCAGTCGTTGGAATGGAACGGCCTCTCTCTCAGGAGAAACAGCCAGTGTAAAGTAACTGTCACAAAACAGTAATGGCTGGCTCTGATTAGTTTGGAGTTTTACACAGTTGTTTGGAGCACCTAGCAACACAGCACTCTGTCCCCCCCTGCACCCCCCCCCCCCCCCCTCTCCTGGCACTCACCCTCGCTCCTTAATGTCCCTGCTATTCATGAACCTCTTAATTGCACTGGTTTACCCACGTGGTCGCTTAATTGCTTCTCCATCTAACTGCAACATGTAAATACAACACAATTAGCGACATGTTGGCTCTATCTATGGCAGCAAGAGAACTTAGCCAGTCACACTTTCATATTTTTGTTCCCATGTCCTCATATTCCGTTGCTTTTTTTCTTACTTTTAATTGGTGTCTCTTTGTATCCACGTTGAAAGCTCTGCATTGCTTTATCTTCATTCACCCAAAAGAGCCACAGGCAGCTAATAAATCAGTCTACAGACAAGCACCATGGGAATACCGATTGCATATGCAAGTCTTTGCTTCGTTGACAAAACGGTGCAAATCAAAAGATGGCGGGGGGGCACGCTCTTACCTGCACGTTCTCGCGGAGGTCAGTGGCCTCTCTCAGGGGCTGTGTGGAGGCTCGGAACAGCTCGTCCACCACCTTGATCCCGGTGGTCTTGCTGGAGGTGTACTCCCTGGTCTTTCTGCTCTTCCTCACCGACAGGCCCCGTTTGTGAGCCTTGCCCCCGCCACGCCGGTTGGTGATGGCCACGTGGACAAACAGGGTGGTGTTGGGGAGGAACTCTCCGGTCAGAGACTGCAGGGGAACGTGCCTGTAGCCGGGCTGAAGACACTCGAAGGGGATGGTGTACTGCCCGATGAACTCGTCGCCTATATAGTCGTCGTCGAGCACTACGAAGCGGAGGGCGGCCAACTCGGGCAGGTTGATCTGGAACTCGAAGCTCTCGTCGAAGACGGGGTTGTCCCCGTTCTGAGACACGGTCTTGGTCCTCTGCTCGGCGCAGTCGGCCGGGATCCCGTGGATCTCCACGTAGATGTAGGGCTCCACCACATCCCCCTTGGCAGCAGAACCCCTTGGCTTTGGCAGGTTCTGTCCACTGATCACTTTAATGTGGAGGAGCTGGGCTGACACCCCGGGTAGGGAGTCCCTGGCGTTGGCACTAAAGTAGGACACCTCCTCTCTCATGATGGATGGGCGGAGCACATAGCCACAGTTTCCATTCTGTCTGAACCAGCCCAGGTTGAGGTCCATCATCAAGCCTGGGGTCTGGTAATTCATGGCCACTATCTGGCATCCACATTTCCAGAAGTCCTGCGGGTTCATATTACTGGCGTCGATACGCATGGGTGTGGGATAAACTCTTGAGAGAAAACGCTTGTTGTAACACACAAAATCCTCGGGGAACTCATTGGCAAACCTGTTGGCGTCCACCTCGTTGAAGGAGCACATCTCCCAGTATTTCTGGTCCCTCTTGGAGATTTCAAAATCCCTGAACTGCACTGACGTACAGAGGGAGACCAGGTCGGACAGCTCCTTACACAGCCTCAGCCTCTTGATGCCTAGTCCATTATACTGGTCCTTCTCATCTGCCCCCACCCTCCTGGACATCTCCAGGCCCTCCTCCTCGTCGGTCACCTCTCCCTCAGAGTCAGGGCAGTTGGAGGGGAGACGCTTGCCCTTCACGAGGATTTTGCCCTTGAGGTTCTCTGGGGAAGGCAGGTAGTGCTCCTCTGCGTTGGGCGGCTCCGTGTAGAGCTTGTCACCCAGGATCTTTTTCATGTGCTGGGCCATGACTCTCTGCTGTGGGATGCAGCAGTGAATCACCAGGCAGAGGATCAGAGGGTACTCGGAGCTGTCAAAGGCATACTGGTTAATAATGTCCAGGACCTTGGAGAGGGCTAGCTGAGAGGCCACAGAGCTGCCCACATACACCACGGGCTCGGCATCTGGCCCGTCCCACACGATGACCTCCAGACTGCGGCAGCCCATTCTCAGCGCTCGGATGTAGCTGCTGATGTCAGACGAGCCCCAGAAGTGGTCCTCCAGCAGGGAGGCGTTGTGCGACGAGTTGATGTAGTAGTGCGAAAGGGGCTGGTTCATGTCCTGGCACACCCGCTTGTGCTGGGGGTCGAAGATGTGGCACTCGGAGGAGAGGAGGTAGTGGGTGAAGCCGTCGATGGAGAGGTAGCCCCGCTCCCTGCCCTCGGCGGAGGGCTCGTACTTCAGGACGATGTCCCTGCACATGTCCTCCGTCCCCGCCTCCACGCCCTGCTCCACCTCCACGAACAGCATCAGGTCCTTACTGTCCAGGTACTCCTTGTTGCTGGAGAACTGCACCAGCAGGAAGAAGATCTCGGGCCGGGTGCACAGCTCGCAGTAAGCCTCCACAAAGGTGTCCACGTTGATGTCCTCCCCGTATTGGTCTTTGGCCTTCTGCAGCTCCTTGAATTTGAGCTCGATCCTGGATTCCTTCATCCCCGGGTTGAGCCCTTTGATGATCTGCGTGGCCCTGAAGAGGTCGATGTGGCCTTCCTTGTCCATGTCGGCCAGCTCAAACACGGAGCCGATCCAGGAGGTACGCAGGCTGGGCTGGCTGGGCTCCACCATGTCCACTGTGTGTCTTCCATAGGAGACCAGGTACCTCAGGCCCATCACCCAGGTACTGACCACGTCTGCTGTGCTGCCTACAAGGTCCAGAGACTCGTAGTTGTCCCCATAGATGATGGAGAAGGCGCACTCCTCGGGGAACTGGTCGGACAAGCCGTTGCTGCGCAGGACGGGGGTCTTCTTCCCCAGGCGAACCTCCTTGATGCTTTTGATCTCCAGCTTGGCCTTCTCCGAGTCCTTCTTGGAGGGCTCCCAGCGGAGCCAGTGCATGTCCGGGTCCAGCAGGAAGTAGCGGTTGTACATGCGGGAGTTGGAGCGCACCTTCTTCATCTCGCAGCCCTCCATCATGAAGGCCATGCAGGCGGCCGTGCTGCTGATCTTCCGGTCGTTGGGCATGGAGCTAAAGGACACTGTCTTCTTCCTCACCTGCCTCTGCTTGGAGACATCCTGGGGAAAATAACAGAGAGGGAGAGGGAGGGAGGGAGGGAGGGAGGGAGGGAGGGAGGGAGGGAGGGAGGGAGGGAGGGAGGGAGGGAGGGAGGGAGGGAGGGAGGGAGGGAGGGAGAGAACACAAATATGTTATCTTCCTGCACGCTGAGGACACAAAAGCCAAATCCGATGACCAAAAGGACATTGTGGTCTGAAGGTGACATTGGAGCTTACGAGTCTCATCTTGACTTGGTTCCAAACCACCTCTGCTACATACACATCTCACTGATTGATGGGCAACATGGAGACTGCCATTACATAAGCTGGAGAGTGAAGAACAATGGGAGAAAGAGCAGAGCACTCCTTTCATCACGAGCAGATTTCAGAACGAGATTCATGTGTACACAGCGGACCCTAAATCTAAACACAGACTGTCCCTGTGCTGACAGGTAAAGAAAGATCCCGGTGATTTACCTCCCTCTGGGCAGTGCGGAACCCCACTGCTCTGAAAGACTGCATTAACTGCCTGTCATCAAATGCTCAGTTATCAGCCAAGCACCAGGCATCTTTATAATAGCCCTCCCTTCCTCAACCTCACCCCCCGAGCCAGCCTCTCCTGCTGTGGACGCGCCACACTCTGACATTTCACTGCTTGGTTGACAAAATGACTCTGTTGGAGCAACTCACGCAAAGGCATCAGCCTTTGCGATAATCAGATGTGTATTTAAAATGTGTCTCTCCCAATGTAATTATTCAAATCCCAGTTTAGATTGCAAAACTCCTTGAGAAGGAGAAGTAACATTGTCGCTCTCCCCTCGAGACAAATGGTAATATAATGCTTGCCATATGAAGTCTGTTTCCTTTTAGAAGAGCAGTGCTCAGTGTAATGATAGGGCATGAAACAGCGAATACCATTGCGGTTTGGCTTGAGCCTGAACAGTTTCTTTTCTCACTGCTAAAGGCCTTAAAACGTATCCCCTTAAACTGCAAATCAGATTTATTGACTTTATAGCTTACATATTTCTGCAGACGATGACACTACACATAGAACAGACTCCTGCCTGCTGATTCAAAGACAGAGTCAGAACAGAGTACCACAGACACATGATCCCAGGCATTAATCTGTAAAACTGTGATGGATGAATCGGGCATTTTCACCTCTCCCCAAATAATCTTGCGGAAACTGAAGTCAAGGGACTCAACGTCTTTTGTTCTGTGTCCAATATTTCTCATTTCATAAAGCTGGAAAGTCTCTCACGAGTCTCTCTCAATTAAAAACTTTGAATATCCTGATTGTAAATTATTTCGATTTGATTCGACCAATACGTCTGCTCTTGGGGAAGGATAGAGGGAGATAAGGAGGGAGAGAGGGAGGGAGGGTATGTCAGAGGTTCCTAAGCTAGGGGAAGAGAGGGTATGTCTCCCCCCGAGGACAGCAGCTGCCTGTACAGGCCTGATGGATCCACCCAGAGCGTGGTTCAGCCACAGTCACAGAGAAACACCTCAAGGCCATCCATCTTCCACCTGACAGGCAGAAGCAGACGATTCCCGACGCAACATCACGATTAATGAGCAACGCTTGACACAAAGCCTGTGAAATGACACAATCATCGCTCTCTTGCTCTGCCCTTGTTTGATGACCTCCATCTCGTTTTCGTACACATGAGATACGAGCATGCTCATATTTGGTGCAAAGATTCCAAATCCCTACAAAAGATGAACACACATCAAATCACAGATGATTCACAGATCCTTTTTGATGCGTATTTGAGACACATCAAATGAAATGCATTTTCAACACTCAAAATGTTTAACTATGATATCCAGGAGGATAACAAATAGTCACCCATATAGTCAGTGTATTTTTTTTGTGGATTTATGGCCCAGAAGTCCTAAGACCACCCTGAAAAATGAAAGTAAATGAAACAGTTTGGAGTGACCACAAGAACAGGCCTGTGCTTCACTATAGAACACCATGAAGACAGTACCATGGAGACAGTACCATGGAGACAGTACCATGGAGACAGTACCATGGAGACAGTACCATGAAGACAGTACCATGGAGACAGTACCATGGAGACAGTACCATGAAGACAGTACCATGGAGACAGTACCATGGAGACAGTACCATGAAGACAGTACCATGGAGACAGTACCATGAACACAGTACCATGAACACAGTACCATGGAGACAGTACCATGGAGACAGTACCATGAAGACAGTACCATGGAGACAGTACCATGGAGACAGTACCATGAACACAGTACCATGGAGACAGTACCATGGAGACAGTACCATGAAGACAGTACCATGGAGACAGTACCATGGAGATAGTACCATGAAGACAGTACCATGAAGACAGTACCATGGAGACAGTACCATGGAGACAGTACCATGGAGACAGTACCATGAAGACAGTACCATGGAGACAGTACCATGGAGACAGTACCATGAAGACAGTACCATGGAGACAGTACCATGGAGACAGTACCATGGAGACAGTACCATGGAGACCATGAGGGTACTGACCAATCCTGGTGTCCAGCATTTTTCCCCCCTCAATCTCTCCATAATATACTTAGAATTGGCATTCTGTCGATGTGAGGGCCTGTGCCAGAAATCGTCTGGGCAGTCAAACCACTCCAGGAAGGCAGTGTCTGTCAGCCCAGCTGGGCCAGCTCCCTCTCTCCGCACGCCCCTAACCGAACCCCTCGGCGCCCACATCGATAATGGCGCGGGCCATAATTATGAGATCCCGTTTCAACCTCATACTTCAATGTGTAGGCCTAGTTCTTCCCCCGAGTCCTTCCCCCTTCCTGCCTCACACGAGAGAATACCGCTCGCCCACTCAGATGCTGGTCACATACTCTGGACTATTTCGATCCTGGACTAAAAAGAGAATCGCCTACCCCTTCCCTCTCTCTTCCTGAATCGCACTAGAGCGAGGAGAAGACAGGGGGGAAGAGTCAGGAGTTAGTGGTGTGGGCATGTGTGGGGCGACTCTGAGGGGCGTGGAGCAGACAATCAGACCATGCCGTGGGGGGTGGATGGAAGGCAGGACCGGGAGGGCCACTGGACAAGCTTGATTGTTTCCAGGCTTTGAGGAAATGCTGACACCAGAGAAGGTCAAAGGGTTAGTGGCCAATCTTGTTTCATTAGCAGACCCTGCCATGTTGTTGCAATTAGCCGGAGCCCACAGCAGGACAGCAAGCTGTCTCTTTTCAGATTCTCTTCCTCTCGATCAAACCCAAAGACGACAGATACCGATACGCATGCAGCTATTCCGCCTTCTTTGAACCTACATGGATTTAATGGATCTAGAGAACTGGGTAGGAACGGTGACCTTATAGGTGTTATCGTTCAGTGCTTCAATCAAATCAATCCCGCGGAAACTGCAAGAGGAGGCAAGAAGGTCACGACAGAAAACCAAAATCAAACACAGTCATCGCTCAGCCTTTTCATTCTTCTTTTCAAACCTCACAGGCTCTGAAGCAAATTCTCCATTTTACCCTTTCGGTTTTCCAACTCTCTCGCACACCCACATCCCTCTCTCCTCCTCGCTCCCCCTCTCCACCCGCCCCGTGCCCTCTCTCAATTTTCTCACACCCTCCGACCGTTTTCCTGGCAGGAACGTCCGTTTGTCCAACAGCCTGTCTCCATCTGTCCTGGTGGTCAGCTGCAGGGCCTTTGGCTCGCCTGTTGCTGCTGTTGCTGGGGTGACCGGGGTATTTTGGTCGGGCGTGTGGAGCCGCTGGGCGCCCCCGGCGGGGTCAGAGGGGGGCTAGGCTGGGCCTGATGCAGGAGTGATGCTGATGGGGACAGGCAGGCCGCGAGACAGCCCCACTTCCTGTGAAGGGCAGCAGCAAGTCACGCTAGCCAGCTCTCCTCACATCAACCCTGCCACCCGCCAGACACACACTTGGACACACTCCTCACACTGGGCTCCGCAGAGGCTGGGCGAAGAACGATCAATGTTCCACTGCCCTGAGACTGCCTGGATGTACTTGTTCGCAAACGTCTCAAGCCTCAACATCGTATGGATGTGGCAAACTGAATATTATGGAACCTGTCTTCCTTCCTTCCAACTTCAGGACCAGTCAGACGGGTTTGAGGTACATACAGCAACAACACTCTGGATTCTCTCAATATGTCAACATTTTCTTTCATATATTGCTCATTTGTGTTCCTGCCTTCCAGCTATCCCCCCTTCTGTGGATAGCCCACCCAGGAATGCAGGACTCTCAGGGCTGGATCCTCACCCGGCATCTCTCTTCACTGTGTGTGTGTGTGTGTCTACATGCGTGCGGGTGTGTGTGTGTCTTGTTTGCCAGATCCCTTAAGGAGCCCAGGGCTCCCCGTCTGCCTGACCCCTCCTACCAGAACACGTAGTGAGATGAAAACAACCACATAATGTTCACTTCCATGAACAAAAACCACTCCTACACATGCAACGTAGACACGTTTGAAAACTTTCGAAACGCTACGCTTAACCCCTTTTTATTGATCCGACAGAATTGATCAGCCTCCATTGTCTCTTTCTAAGGGTCTCTATCCTACCGGTGCATTCACCACTATGTGTCTGAATAGAACACCTTTGCTAAACTCGAGCGCGGCTTCAGTCAATCGAGAACTAGTAGAATGTTCACTGGAACTTCAAGGTTCTATGAATAACCCCCAGAGCCACGGGGGAACGGGAAAGAACAGGGTGAACAGCAGAACGGAGCTGGATGACGTCCTCTCTCCCATAGTGACTCATGTTGGGAAGCAGGGGAGGGGATCAGAGCATGAAAACCCACACAGACACAGAGACATCATGTCTCGGCTATGCTACACAGCCCAGCACACAGACAAAGACAATCTAGCTGCTAGATTTGGTCTATCTGCCTGCTCGCTAGATGCGAGCAGGCAGATAGACCAAACCCTAGGCAGACAAACAGGAAGGCAGACAGACAGACAGACGGGAAGACAGACAAACAGGAAGTCAGAACTAGAGGGCAGACAGACAGGAAGTCAGGCACACAGATCTACAAGCAGACAGACAGGCACAGTATATACGTAAGCAAAGGCTGGAGACATGCAGCCTTGGAGAGGATTTCTCAGCCCAGTGATGGTTTCAGAAAGTCAGACTAGACACAACCATGAAAGGACCCGTGGTACCTTACCTACCCTCACTCTGTGTTCAACTCAAGTCAACTCTTCAGGCAAGTCTGAATTCAGAGTCAATGGGTTTGAAACTGACATTACGTCCGTGTTCAACCAGGCTTCAACACTACAAAGAATGAGGAATAGAGAAGGAGGAAAGACAGAAAGAGGGAGAAGGACAGCAAGAGAATGAAAAAGAGAAAGACAGACAGACAGACAGATAGGGTGAGAACTGAAAATTAGAGAGAGACAGA
This sequence comes from Osmerus mordax, assembly GCF_038355195.1. NCBI lineage: Eukaryota > Metazoa > Chordata > Actinopteri > Osmeriformes > Osmeridae > Osmerus > Osmerus mordax. Next base: position 20,331,317 of record NC_090052.1, on the reverse strand, counting down.
AAGATTGTTTTATAAACTGTGAGAAAGTGAGAGAAACCTTCTCACACTGGAGAACAACATTGCTTTCACTTGTTTCGCACATTTTTCACATGAGGGATGTTTAAACTCTCACATTGTGCATTTCACTCACACTCTGAACCACACTCTGTGTGTGTGTGTGTGTGTGTGTGTTTGCCTGTGCATGCTACAATAAGCTTACAAGGTATTCAGACAGATTGCGCCCTGGCAATCACCTACTTTAAAAGTAAAACCCAATCTGTTGTTAACAGTCTTTCCATTCTCTATTAATGAGATGATCCTCCCCTGAGAACATTCAACAAGCCAAAGTGCACCAAACAACCCACTAATTACGGGACCACAGAGAGGTAGCGGTCAATGCTATCGAGCAACATGAAAGAGCAGAGAATTATAGGCTGTACTAAATTTGTCAGTTACAATACAATCCCCTTTATAAAAAGGCCTGTTTCTTTTTACTGCGCGTCATGAAAACATTCAATACATGTAGTAGCTCATTGGCACTGGGAGCCCATTGGAGCAGGACTAAGTGGTGATAAATCCTCAGCTGCCCACTGGTAGGGTGGATTCCTGAGAGGACCTCCAGATCCCTTCCCCTGCGGCACCCTCCTTCATCTGCTCCAGTCCCCTGTTATCCTTCTTACTGTCCTTCCCCATGCATCTCCAAAGGGGCCAATTATTTCTTGCACATCCCATCTCAGATATGACGTGTGTGTGTGTGGGGGGGGGTGGGGGGTGGGGGGGGGGTGTAGCGTGTTACTGGATGCTCTTAGGAAGTTGAGACGTATCTGATTGTGTGGGTCAGGACTCGTCATGTTCGGCTGTCCTTGATTGCGGTGATGAGGTTCCGCCTCACCATCCCCTGGATGATGGTGTCTAACTAGCCTCGTGTTAGCCCCCCGTTCTCTCTTTCAGATGTTTAAGCTCTCTCGTCTCCTGACCAGCCAGCTCTCTCCTTGTAGTATCTCATCTTAGAGTTGGCTTATTTCCAAAACGCCTTGCATACAGCCTCAACTCATTTTCACAATGTCTAATTCTCCGTGGAAATCAGTCAGAGAGGGTTAGAGAGGAAGGAAGACTACTGCATGTGGTTGAGAGTTTGCCTTCTCAGAAGTCTGTTTTCCCTTCTGTTGTAAAGCTGTGATCTGTGCCGTGGGGACCTGTTTTAAAGGTCAGTTTATCAGCCCCTGTTCACTATAAAGTCGCTCCATTTGATGACAGGAACACCTTCTGAACAGACTGGAACACACAAACACCACCCAGCTTGTCTGCAGTGTGCTGATCACTTAGGGATAGCCTGAGGGCGGTTCCTGGAAGCTCCAGAACAATCGTTTAATCCTATCTACTAATGGATATCTGTTCTACTAAAGGTATTGCTCATCACTGGACATTGTTTCCACATCAATTGATGTTTAATCTAATAGCATTAGCGGTTCCCATTTCCACTCTGAAGGGAATACATGTTTGGACCTGGATAGAGCAGCGTGGTTGCTGTTTGCCCAGTAGAGGACTTCTGGTGGGGAGGTGATAGCTGCTACCAGGGCTCGCAACTCACAACAACTCACTGTCACAGTACCGTCCCGAAGTGCAAACCCAAACTGAACTTGACCTGTCCCAAAATGTGAATTCTTATGTTAGCTGGTAGCTAGCTAATTTACTTATGATGGACGGCCACTGTTTGGCGAAGCGCAACCGCGCACCGTGCAGCAGCGCATAACACATAGCAGCGCTTCTAATGTGAATAGATTGTTCATAGTTTATGGAATTTTAAGCTAGAGCTAAATGTGATGATATGCTTCACCCGCCTTGTGTTTAAACGTGTTGAACCACTGGTGTGTGCATTTGATATTGTTATGGTCTATCGTCCCAAAGTCTGTGTTGAACTGTCTCAGACATCTTTTTCATCGTCCCTGGCAGGCCGGCACGACGGGACGCCGTTAATTACGAGCCCTGGCTGCTACTACTACATCAACACCTGGGTTACTTTATTTCTCTCCCTCCAGAAACTCTTTCCCTGCATTGTCTGCTGTGCTACCAACCACCGATGCTACAGAGAGAAGAAATTGTTACTGAAAAACAATCAACGCATAACTAGTGGTGCTGTACGCTGCAACCTCAGGAGAAATGATCTATAACCGCCTGAATATCATCTGACACAGGCAGCTGTTTCCCCCCCCCCCCCCCCCCCCCCTCCCACAATAGGCCAACTGCCTGGGCGGACTAAGCGAGCGAAGCAGGAATTCTCCTGGCTTCATACGCAGTCTTGACAGGACTTCCACGCACGTCTATATCCCCCCATATCTGTTTCCTCTCCCTATTCAGCAGACAGCTTTCCTTGATCTACTGCTGCCGTCAGAGGCAAGGCTCCAGGCCGCAGTGGGAGCCATTAGGTTGCTCCAAAGTGGTGTTTCCTGTCTGATCTGGTCCTAACATAGGATCTAGTAGTCACTGGTGTCTGACAGCAGGGCTTGCAAGTTGAAGCAATATACATCGTGCAGGTGCTCCACAGACCGACATGTTCGTCACTAACAGATGGCAGTGACAGACAGAGAAGAAAGGCAGAGCTGATTAAGAGAAAATGTCATCCTGACAATCCCTGCCAAGTATCTCAGTGGCATTTAGCATCCACCTTGGCGATAAGACCTCTATGTGATATGACAGTCTGAGGGCAGGTGGAGCAAGAGAGACAGAGAGAGGGAGAGAGGGAGAGAGAGACAGAGAGAGGGGGAAAGAAAAACTGAAAGGTGACAGATTCTATCAGTGTGATCAAATGGAAGCTAGCCCTTTACTCCCAGAACCTGAAACTTAATCCAGTGAGGAGTCCGATTTATAGTTGCAGCTCCAGCAGTATATGAAGCCTCTCGGGTTATAAATACACTTTAGGGTTGAGATAAATACACTGGAGGGTGGGGATAGAGAGACAGAGAGATAATGACAGAGAGACAGGGAGTGCCAGTCAGAGAGGGAGAGAGAGGGAGAGGAAGACAGAGTTAGAAAGATAATGACAGAGTTAGAGATTAAGAGAGTTAGAGAGATAAAGAGAGACAGAGGAGTGATGAAAATGCTAGATATGTTTAATTCCCACAGTTTGGAGCTGAAATCGCAGAGTTTAATTAGGTAACTTTGGATGTGAAACCATGCATTGTTTTAGGTGATAAAATGTAAACAGTGGAACTAGCATTGGATTTTGTCTTTCATTTGCATTACAGAAACAAAGGCTCACAGTATACCAAGCAGTTTAAACCTCTTGTAGTAATAGTATCTTACATATTGTATATTATTTGTAACGTACATTACATGTGTATGTATACAGAGAGACAAAGAGAGACAGAGAGAGAACTGTTCCCTGCCTTCCTCGTCTGGGCGTCCTCAATACTTTAGCCCATCAGTGCCTGTCGTAACCTTGACTGCAGTCTGCATTGCAGCTGATGGAGGAAATAGGTGCTCCAGTCACCAGAGAGCTTTACAGCTGCAGTAAAGTACAGTACACCTCAACTCCTCCTTTTCTCATCCTCTCCTCCTCCCTCCATACCTCCTCTCCTCCTCCCTCCATACCTTCTCTCCTCCTCCCTCCATACCTCCTCTCCTCATCCTTCCATACCTCCTCAACTCCTCCCTCCATACCTCCTCTCCTTCTCCCTCCATACCTCCTCCCTCCATACCTACCTCCTCTCCTTCTCCCTCCATACCTCCTCTCCTCCTCCCTCCATACCTTCTCTCCTTTTCCCTCCATACCTCCTCTCCTTCTCCCTCCATACCTCCTCCCTCCATACCTTCTCTCCTTTTCCCTCCATACCTCCTCTCCTTCTCCCTCCATACCTCCTCTCCTCCTCCCTCCATACCTCCTCTCCTTCTCCCTCCATACCTCCTCTCCTCCCCTGCCAGCACCATAGAGGGGGAGGAGAGGGGGACGGAGCAACCTGCAATGTCCTCTGACAGATGTGCCAAGCTCCACACACACACACACACACACACACACACACACACACACACACACACACACACACACACACACACACACACAAGCATAGTCACAAAAGCACACACACACACACATACACACACTGACATATACACAACTACTCACATTGAGGCACATGATAGTGATACCCCCCTTCCTCCACAATCTCATCTTTTTCAAGGTCACTGTAGTCTGGATGAATACACCAGGGCACCCACACTGTTCAATCTTCTAAACCGTGCACATACACACCAGCTCTTTTCTTCATCATTCTATTCCTGTACACATACTCGCAAACACAAAGTACCACACACATACACTACCGCCGTGTGTTTCTTATGTTCTCTTTGTGATCCAGGGACAGATGCAGGCAGCGAGGAGGAGGGGGGAGGGAGAGAGAGAGATGGAGGCAGAGAAGAGGAGGAAGGAGGAGGTGTAATTGGCTGGCGTTCAGGGCAGCACAGCCACCTGAGTAGGAGTGGAGAGTGTGTGTGCGCATGGGAGGAAGGGCAGGCAGATTACTATTCGAGCCAGACAGTTCTGCAAAGGCCGTCTTCCTCCAAGTCTAAGCAGGGCTCTTTATTTGGGGAAACTGAAATATGTCTCTGAACAGACTTTGATAAATGATGCATTTTGCCTGTGACACATTGCTCGCCCGCATCTGAGAAGCCCACTCAGCTCTATAAATATCCCCCGTTACGCCGCTCCTCGCCGGGCTCCTTCTGGGTAACAGCGGGCTCTCAGATCTTTCCAACTCCAGAAGAAATAACAACGGAGGCCCTCGGCACTCTGCTACTTTTGATCTCTCACAAGATCAATCCATCAATTCCCCGTCGCTTCCTTCAACTCATCCCTACATGTCCTTGACCATACATGGGCATCTGTGAGGCCGTGCAGCAGGTGATTTCCAATGAAATCTTCTTAATCCTTTTCAAACTGGACATAAATGTGTATGGGATACGGCTGGCTGACTTAGTAGAAGGAGAGAGGAATTTTAATAAGATCTCGGTCTTGGTTGTTGAATCACTCGCAGGCAGGGAACAGCCATGGCATTAAACAGAACTCCCATAGCCTAGTGGGATCTGTCTCGGAGCAGTCAGATGACCTGGCCCTGTTAGCTGTCCTTTCCTCACAAGGAGAGCAGAGCCATTCGTATTGGCGTTAAACACACCGCATTGATTCTGTTGCTGATATTAATATGAGTTAGGACTGACAGTAATCCGTCTGTCCCTGTGTGGAAGACACATGTCACGTGACACATGTAGGACATGGCTGAGTGAGCACTGAAGGTGAGCGAGTGTGTGTGTGTGTGTGTGTGCGTGAAGGGGAGACCTGGGGCAGTACACTGTGTCCACTCTGCAGAAGAGCTCTTAGTGAAGGTGACCCTCTGACTGCTCCGAGAGTGACTAGCAGGAATGAGAGTAGGTTCTACCCTGAGAGAGAGGATGGGAGAGAAGGGGAGGGGAAAGGAGAGAAGGGCAGAGAAGAGACAAGGAGAGGAGAGAAGGGGAGGAGAGAGAGGGAGAGGAAAGGAAAGGAAAGAAGGGGAGAGGAAAGAGGAGAGGACTGAAGAGGAGAATGGAGGCAAGAAGAGGAGAGGCGGGGGGAAAGCCTTGCTTTGCCCCCCGCCTCTCCTCTTCGTCCCCCTGAGGGATCCCACAGAGGGCAAATGGTGCTCCTCGAGTGTCCGGCAGCCCTGCTAGCAAGGTCAGGATATCCCTCTGAGACTGACGAAGTGCTGTAACAACCTCTAAGAGCACAGGCTGCAGCAGCCCAGGCCTCCAACACCACCTGACTCCCTTTCACCAACAACTTCTCGTCAGTAACGAGGACAACCAGCCTGGGATTACAGGAAGAGGCTGAGGGCTGGGGCTTGGCAAGAGAATCTTCCTCACGTGTGCGTGTAGGAAACGAAGAGGAGAGGAGAAGAGATGGGAGTCAGGTGGCTGAGCGGTGAGGGAGTCGGGCTAGTAATCCGAAGGTCGCCAGTTCGATTCCCGGTCATGCCAACTGACGTTGTGTCCTTGGGCAAGGCACTTCACCCTACTTGCCTCGGGGGTATGTCCCTGTACTTACTGTAAGTCGCTCTGGATAAGAGCGTCTGCTAAATGACTAAATGTAAATGTAAGATAAGGAGAAGAGGTTCCACTTATCTCCCCAGTGCAGAAGGAGTGTTTGTGAGGCAGCAGCCTCATCACACTCAGAGATGATTATTGACCACTGTTGATCCCTGGGGCCTGCCATCTCCCTCCCCACTATCACACGACACCATCGCTCCTCGCCAGCAGGGTGTGTCTTCCCGAGTGAGTGTGCGTGTCGTGTGTGAATTTGGAGGCGAACCGTTACAGGGTTAGAGAACCAGAACAAGATGTTCCTCACGAGCTAAATCTCCATTTTGAAGCCAGACAACCATATCTCACACCCTTGACATAATTGTTATTGGCTCAGCGTGAAGCCAAGGCTACAGTCCTCTTGTCTGCCATATCTACGAGTGTTACGGACTGGATCACAGCTTCAGTACACTTCAGCTCTGCTCCAGAGAGCTCCTCTCCTCGGTTAGCAGCCTGGTCTGTGTATCATGTGAACGGGCCAGTCCCACCAGGATGGAGAGCGAGGGGAGGATGAGTCTGGAATCTTCCAAGCTCTCCTCCCAGCTCTTCAGCTTCACAAAGGCTCTCACTGGAACAACACTCTCTCTCTGTCGCTCTCTGTCACTCCTTTCTGTCTCTCTCTCTCTCTCCCTCTTTCTTTCCCTCTCTTTGTAGGTGGGTCTGTCTCCTGATTGGGCCTGCTACCAGGAGACTCTGCAGCGTGTGAAGTTACAGACAGCAGACACTTTTAACAAATGCTTAATTAACGTGAGCTCAAATGAAGCGTGAGACATATGAAATCGGGGACGGTCTTGGGGTAATTGCTGGTCTTTTTAATGAAGGTAACCGAGAAATAATTAACTGTAATCTCCCGCAGTGAACGTCAAGGAGATCTTGTCGATAAGGAGAATGTCACTTACAGTGCACCACACAGACAGTGTGACAACACGATTCAGTCGAGTGTATGGATGGGGTATAAGCTGTGCTGTGTCAGTTGCACTGTGCTCTACTGTCATGTGCTACTATATTGTACTGTGCTATGCTGGGAGTCAGGTGGCTGAGCGGTTAGGGAATCGGGCTAGTAATCCGAAGGGCGCCAGTTCGATTCCCGGTCATGCCAACTGACGTTGTGTCCTTGGGCAAGGCACTTCACCCTACTTGCCTCGGGGGAATGTCCCTGTACTTACTGTAAGTCGCTCTGGATAAGAAAGTCTGCTAAATGACTAAATGTAAATGTTGTACTGAGCTATAGTGCGTTATGTTACGCTGCACTGTGCTATGTTGCACTGAGCTGTGCTTTTCTGTGCTCACTGTGTTCCTCTTCTGCGGTGCACATGTACACCTCTCTGCGGTGCAGTTCCATCTCTCTGCCCGAGCAGCTCCCTGGTGCTAATGGATCGAGCTGGCTGGACTAGTCCCTCTGCTCCTAGTATGACTGCCTTCTGTGACTGGTGTGGTCTGGACACAGCCTGGGGTAGGAACACCTCACCCACACTGTATATGACCCTGGAGTGGAGTGTCAGAGTCTGGGAGAATCCGTGCCTGTGTTTGTGTGTGTCCTCTAGATGTACAGACCGGGGGCGGCGGGGGGGTCAAGGATTCTGTTGCGCCCCCCCATACAGTGTATAAGCAGTGTAACTCTAGGGAGTTGTGGGAGCATTTGGGATGTGTGTGAGGGTTTGTGTGTCAAGTGTTATGTACAGTACTTGATGGACCAAACAAGACCACCGGTGGTATTCCTGGCGTGGCTGCAGCTTCGAGCGAGCGTCTGTGTGTGGGTGTTGGAACAGAGACGAGAGTAGCCCAGGGCAGGGGCACAACAGCTGTTAGAGGCTCGTGGGATAGCTCCCACTCCACAGAGAACCTTCTCCCTGCCACAAAGCTTTTAATTAACCACAGAAGTGAACCACTCTAATCCCCAAACGCTATCTTTGAAATATAGATCAACAACAACCAAGGCAAATTTTTATTAGACGCAAAGATAATTAAAGGTGAAAAAAAGCCACGTAGCGTGATTTGTGTGCTTACATACTGCGGAGTGTTTAGGCCTTTTTATTTCAACTACAAAAATCTATGCAGTTTTGAACTATGGGTAATGCGGTGCTTGGAGACAATTTATCTCTGGAATATGAAAGGTGTTCTCTATCCAGGAGCATTGCGCTCAGCACCGATTCAGTCATTCCACTACTGCTGTCCTTTTGGGTCTTCTCTGCCGTTCTCACCCATCTTGCCTCACAGCATAGCAAGCCTTCCTCCCTATTTATCATCAGGCATCTCTCCAGACAGCCCTATCTTCACTGTGAGGAAATATGACTGCTATACATCTTTTTTTTTTCACACTGGCGTATTTACTGGAAGTTTCTTTAATCACTGGGCAGAACGATCAGAAGGATTCTTTGTCATTTCCCGTATGGAGTTGCTGATGTGATTTAGCACATTGCGGCCAATCCAGCTAGCTGATTTACTACAGTAATTATGGACAAGGGCAGAGTTGTAACAACTGGTCCACATGGTGTGCCATCCTGAAGGAGGTGCTAACATTGCAGTGACATTGCAGCAAGGTGAGAGCGATATAAAAACATTACAAAACCGCTATTTAAAAAGGACGATAAATCTTCAGACAACAACAAAAATGAAAGAGTAATTAAAGGCTTGTATCCCTCAGTCTCTCGCTCTTGGAATGTGCAGAGACAGGGCAGGGAGGGCACATGAAGGACTGGATGGCATACTGAAACACACACACACAGACAGACACACACACACACACGCACACGCACATGCACACATTCAGACACGGATCAGATAATCTGATCAAACACAAGGCAGACAGAGAGAAGCAGCAAGCTCCCTAATCCTGTAAGATTGTCATCAGAGAGCAAACACTATGTTAAACTGGGGGTCTGCAGGAGACAGACTCACCTTCATCAAGGTAAACAGAAGCAAAACAACTATGTATGCACTGTGTGTATGGCACAAAGTGGGTAGAATATACCGCTCTCATGCTGCATCCAGTAGGCTGCTAGGCAACCATAGTGGGTCATAACATTGTTTCTACTCCAGTTTCACAGACTGAGCTAAATGGCTGTGTCTATCACATTTCTACTGGATTTTGTTGGAACCAGATAGTTGTCAATTTTCAGTTGATGGCATAGGAGTAATTGACCTTTTTAGAGTTTAGTTGATTTGAATTCTGCTTTTTATTCTGTTGGCAGGAAATTAGCAGAAGAGAAAGGATAATGAAAAATCGAATGGGGCGCATATCCACCAGATACCTGAGGTGACATAGCATGGTTGCCATACTTAAAAAAATAAACTAAATGTACACTGTTCCTCAGACAAATTGACACTTGAGATGAAGATTGTTAATATGCCCAGTTCTCCACAAGCTGTGAACATACAAAAAGTACAAAAAGAATATCTACCACTAAACATCAAAGGCATTTAATGCTATCGTTACTGGGGATATTCCTCTCTCACACACACACACATGCAGGCCCACTATCCTCAGAGCACCTCTCTTCTTCAGTCTTGTGTACCAAGTTTTCCTCCACAGCATGGGGTCATCCCACAGTCTGAGCTGACTGAAAATGTCTGGACTCACTGTCTGGAACGTGGACCCTCTCAAGGTGAGACACAGAGAGGAGGGACCCCAAAGCAGAATTCAAGCCTTTCACTCCAAAAATGGTCTGCTAATATACAAGAAATTAACACGAAATTTGAAGAGAAAATGACTTAATACTAGTAAAATTATCTTGCTGCATGGACAGATAATTTTACTCGACAAAATATCTTAAAATAATTTCTAAACTTCCAGTTTAGAAATAAGTAGGCTTAAGAATATACCACAAATTAAAAGATAGAAACTAGAAAATCATTTTTGAAACAAGATAATAAATATTATATTTCCAGAACTAAGATTTTAAATCTTGGCAAGCAGAACAATTTACAGTGTTCGTAATCCCCCTCAATTACTCTAAGAGTGTTGTTCAACTTGTAGTAGTAGGTGACACTTTCAGGACACACTGAAACAGGGTTCACCTCCATCCCATAATGCCAGGTTGTTGTTCACCCGGCCTCAGCAGCATCTGGTGAGCATACATCTGCAATGCCTCCCCGTGAATGTTGTTCACACTGCATGACAGGCTGCATGTCACACACACATTTATTCATTTCATTTAGCAGACATTTCACTGAACACGCAGTGAAAAAGATCTGAGAGATCATGCTGTGGTGGCGATAAACTCGTTGACACGTCGAATCTGGTGTGTTTTAGTGTTGGCACAAAGGAAAAAGACCCCTGGGTCACCAGGACTACTAAGCTGTACTAGAGATTGATGGCCTCTTTTCCGCTAGGAGACAGAGGGATTGATTGAGCAGGCCTGTGATATTAAGATCCACTGACGCTGATCAATTGAAAATAAAGTACCGGTAGTTAAGATAAACTGGAAGAGAGATATTCAGGGAACACCTGGAAACAACAAAACACTTGTGTACTCGTGTACATACGGATCGTGCCATGAAAGAGGTGGCAGATTTTCAACAGCCCAGACACAATCTGGAATACACCCACACACAAGTTTCGACCAATAGATACAAGCGTTTGAACCAGTCCAAAATGATCAATATTTATTCGCAAAACGGAATCTTCGGGAAGACTATGATTTGCTTAGCAGATGGAACAAGTCGGCTCATGCAATTAGGAATATTGCTTGAACAGCTTTAAGCTAGCAATTCTTTTTGCAAACTCATCAGTGTCCATACAGCCATGAGAAAACAGTAACTTTATACTCCTGTTCTCTGCTTGCTCTGATAAAACAGCAGTGAAACTGCTGAATAGTCAAACTCAATGTAGATAAAAAGTAAAATGAGTGTCAAATACACATATTTCATTTTAGATTGTCTGGGACACAAAGTAGCTTGAAACCCCTTTCATTTACCTAAAACATGGCCTTTTTATCAAAGAAAAAAGTATTTGAAAAAGATTTACTGTCTGAATACCCAGTGAACATCGATGTAGAGCATTAATTTCCATGCATTCAGACCCTTCTTCTTAATTGAAAATGGCGAGGATATGGTAACCTAGCAACTCTCTACAACGCTTTTCATTTGTTAATTCACACTCTAACAAGGTTGGTGACAGGTCTACTCCGCCCACCTTCCGGAAACAGACTGGAAGCTGCCCAGAGAATGGACAGTGAGTATTTAGCTTGTCATCCACATATGAATAAAATGGCATGCCACACCGGCCCATAACAAACACTCTTGTTGGTGGGAGAAGAGAAAGAATGCAGCACATTCTCTCACTCCCTCTCCTATTCTACGATGGCTGTCAAACGTAGCTATGAGGGTTTTCCATCAAACTGTGATCGGATATCAACCCTGGGATGGACTGGAGGAAGACTGGAGGTGGACTGGACGAAGACCGGAGGAAGACCGGAGGAGGAAGACCGGAGGAAGACCGGAGGAGGAAGACCGGAGGAAGAAGATCGGAGGAAGAAGACCGGAGGAAGAAGACCGGAGGAAGACCGGAGGAGGAAGACCGGAGGAAGACCGGAGGAGGAAGACCGGAGGAGGAAGACCGGAGGAAGACCGGAGGAGGAAGACCGGAGGAAGAAGACCGGAGGAAGACTGGAGGAAGACCGGAGGCTGCTCGCACAATAGAATGACTCACTGCGTCCAGCAGCAGTTGCCACGATACCGGGGGTGCCTCCGAATGAACGGATGGATTGCGAGGAGGACTAAGCAGGGCTGGGATTGTGTGGAGCCTGGTGGGTGCTGCACTTCCCACTTCTGGAGGTCCGCCTGGCAGTGGAGGTTGGAGGGGGGGTGGGGGGGTGGAGAGCATCAAGTTGCCAGACTCCCATGAGTCTTTCTGTGGGCTCTTGAGGGGGCGTCGAGGGCCTGGGTTCTGTGTGGTGGTGGTGGTGTTCCGAGTGCAGCGTCAGCAGAGCGGAGCCGCCAGAGCAGGGGTGGAGCTGGCTCGCTACACTCTTTCCTTCAGAGGGGGAATTTAAACAAAGCCAACTCGCCACCACATCAATACACATCCGCTATTTAGCGTAGGTCCCCGCCCACACGCCCCGACACACACACACACACGCCGCCTTTGCCCTAGGCTCAGTTTGAGTCCGAGTGCGTGTCCTCACAACACGTCTGTAGCACCGTTAGCCTCCAGGCTGCTCAACCCGGAGGACAGCGGGTTACAATCTCGTAAAACGTGCCCTTCCAGATGTTTCCCAAACACACACACACACTCACTCACTCACACAAAGAAAAACACCCACCCGCGCACACGCTAAGACACAGACTCGGCAGAACTGATTTACAGTAACTTCAGCTGGTGCTCCTGTTTTACTTTTTAAAATCGGAAGATAAGAACGGCCATGTCTCCTATACTAAACCACTGGCTGCCTCCACCACCCACTGGCTGCCTCCACCACCCCCTGGCTGCCTCCACCACCCCCTGGCTGCCTCCACCACCCCCTGGCTGCCTCCACCACCCACTGGCTGCCTCCACCACCCCCTGGCTGCCTCCACCACCCACTGGCTGCCTCCACCACCCACTGGCTGCCTCCACCACCCACACTGTACATCGGATACCATATGTACTTCCACTGTGCAGATATCCATGGGCTGGGTCAACACTAAATAGTCTCACCCTCTCTCAGTTCCTCAGATGAAAAACATATGAACACTTATGATGACCTGGACAGAATGGCAGGGACTGTTGTTCCCATAACACTTCCCCAGGGAATGGTGATAGCATAAGTGCCCTGTCCACAGGCTTTAGCTGAGGTGAAGGAAATCACTCGCAAACTCCTCAAGGTATACCTACCACCTTGCTGCCAACCCCTACCTCCCACCTACCACCCAGCCCAACCTCCACCTACCTCCCAACCCTCCCTCCACCTACCTCCCAACCCTCCCTCCACCTACCTCCCAACCCTCCCTCCACCTACCTCCCAACCCTACCTCCACCGACATCCCAACCCTCCCTCCACCTACCTCCCAACCCTCCCTCCACCGACCTCCCAACCCTCCCTCCACCTACCTCCCAACCCTACCTCCACCGACGTCCCAACCCTCCCTCCACCTACCTCCCAACCCTACCTCCAACTACCTCCCAACCCTACCTCCACCTACCTCCCAACCCTCCCTCTACCTACCTCCCAACCCTCCCTCCACCGACCTCCCAACCCTCCCTCCACCTATCTCCCACCCCTCCGTACCCTTCACACGCTTCACAAAGACAAGCATCCCCAGAGAGGGCAGAGGGGAGAAACACTATGAAGAATAAAATCACTAACAACGTGACCTTTAAAGGGATATTTTATTTTAATGGCTTTCCGTAGGTGGTGTTCATGGCAGAGGCAAGGTAGCTAGGCAGAGGTCTCCCATGGTGATGCACCTTGGGATGGACTCAAGACACTCAAGGGGACTTAGCTAGCTCTTCTGGAAAACACTCCTCGTCCCGCAGCATGTTCACCAGCCACATACTAAGGGATGTGCACAGCAGACGGCAATGACATGAAGGCACCACAGAGTACGGGTGCACACAAACATGCTCATAGATCAGGAAATACAATCACCAATCGTGTCAGGAGGAGATCAATACTAGGGTCTAGGGCTAGCAGCCATCTGCAGGGCTGGAGATGTTCAGGACTGATAACAGACCGTGTCCTATATCACCTCTGCAGCGTTTACTCTGGGAAATGTGATCCTCCTCTCCTCTTCTCTCTTCTCCTTACTGCAGCACCACAGCGAGAAAGGAGGAGTGCTGTAGCCTTCTCTCCTCTCCTTCCCTCCCCTCTTCTCTCCTCCCCTCTCTTCTTCTCTCCTCTCCTCCTCTATCCTATTCTCTCCTTTCCTCCCCTATGCTCCCCTCTCTTCTTTGTGCAGGTTTATGTGTGCGGGTGTATGTGTGAGTGAGTGTGTGTCCGGCATGTGACGACCTGTCTGTCCTCCGCTACGCTGGCATCAGTGTTTGATAAACTAGCCTGGAATCCGACTGCTCCACAGTTATCTCTTGTCAACTGAAGCGTAATCAGTCTTAAGGGTCTGCTGACCCCCACCGAACCCTCCTCGGACAACTCTGTCCTGCACCCAGCCCCTCCTCCCCAGCCTCTCACCAGCCCTCCTTCTGCCGTGTAAACATCCGCTGCTGCTGTCCGTCCTTCTTTAACCTTGAAGCGTTCAGGCCTTCCTGCTCTTTCTTCACAGCTCAAACATGCAACAACCTTTTCTTCCAAAAAGACGTGCGTACACCTTCCACCTAATGTCTCTCCTACCCATTCCCCCTCCCGCTCTCTCCCTCTCTCTCTTAAGACATACTGCAGACATACACAGATCTCTTCATGGATTCCATCTGCGCGCGCTCTCTCTCTCGTTCTCTCTTTCTCTCTGTCTCTCTCTCTCCTTCTCACTTTCTCCCTACATTTACATTTAGTCATTTAGCAGACGCTCTTATCCAGAGCGACTTACAGTAAGTACAGGGACATACCCCCCAAGGCAAGTAGGGTGAAGTGTCTTGCCCAAGGACACAACGTCATTTGGCACGGCCGGGAATCTCTCTCTCTCTCAGCCACAAGAGCGCTGCTCCCTGGTGCTAAAATGCTCTCACTTTCTATGGTGATCAATGGGCACGCTGTAGGTCTAACCATGAAACTATAGCGAGTTCAGACATCCAAAAAGGACTGGAGGTGGCAATAAGCTGTGCCCTGTGATGCATGACTCGGGACTACAGGTGCTTTTTTGCAGCTTCAGTCCCCGTGGTGTCAGAGTGGTAGCTATTGCTGATGCACACACAGCCTCTCCATTCTCTCTGGGCATTAGCTCCCTCTCCCTCTCCCTCTCCCTCTCCCTCTCCCTCTCCCTCTCCCTCTCCCTCTCCCTCTCCCTCTCCCTCTCCCTCTCCCTCTCCCTCTCCCTCTCCCTCTCCCTCTCCCTCTCCCTCTCCCTCTCCCCTCTCCCTCTCCCTCTCCCTCTCCTCTCTCTCTCTCTCTCTCTCTCTCTCTCTCTCTCCCTCTCCCTCTCTCTCCCTCTCTCTCCCTCTCTCTCCCTCTCTCTCTCCCTCTCTCTCTCTCTCTCTCTCCTCTCTCTCTCTCTCTCTCTCTCTCTCTCTCTCTCTCTCTCTCTCTCTCTCTCTCTCTCTCTCTCTCTCTCTCTCTCTCTCTCTCTCTCTCTCTCTCTCTCTCTCTCTCTCTCTCTCTCTCTCTCTCTCTCTCTCTCTCTCTCTCTCTCTCTCTCTCTCTCTCTCTCTCTCTCTCTCTCTCTCTCTCTCTCTCGAGTATTATGACGGTTGTTTTGGTGTGATGGAAGGCCCGCACACAAACACACACAAGAACCTCTCTGTAGAGCCTGAGACGCATGCAAGAGAGGGGCGGCACAGCAGTGGCTTGCATTGTCACAGCCATAGAACCTGCTTGTACAGTCCATTCACATACTCCTGCCTCCTCCGGCAGGAGTATGTGTCCAGCAGGAGCACACAAACGCAGGCGGCGGGGGTAATCAAAAAGTGTATACACTAGGGGTGTAACGGTACTTGTTTTCTAACAAACCGTCACGGTCACATCTGAGTCAGTCACGGGATATTTTTTACTTCACGGAAACTGATTGTGAGGTCGATCGGATGAAATGAGCGAAATGCCGAAAGTTTTTTCCCCTCATCTGGGATTTGTTGTGTGGCAGACGGCAGGGAGAGGTGAGGGGTGACTGAGGGAAGACATCTGGCAGCCCATTGGATCCACCCCCAAGCCATGTAGGGACTTCCTGCAGCAACGAGACAGGCTGTGTCTCGTTCAGCGATTCATTGATTGAGTATTTGTATATAAGAAGGAAGCGTGACCAGAAACTGTTTTGTATGTGACGGATTAAATATACATCTGCCTTGAAATTGGACTGTGTGTGTCCCAGTCTGTTATTAAGCTTGATGGTGTCGAACCCCACCCCCTTTAACCTGCTACAGTTGCTTTTTCCTCTTGTACTGAACTTCCGTATCGATCCGTAAGCCCCATACCGAACCTTGATTTCTGTGTGGCGTTACACCCCTAGCAGGCCCGTAAAGAATACCCCCGCAGCCCCCGCACCGCGGGGGGGCCTCGCAGGGATGTTTTTTTTTTTTTTTTTTATCCAATTTGAATTACATGGAATGTCTTAATATCTTGTCTGTGTTTCCAGAGTTGATAGGAAGTAGGAAAGTATATTTTATTCTGTGGGGGGGCCTCATGTGTTTCCGTTACGGGCCTGACCCCTAGTATTCCCACACACACGTAATCCCTGGGACCTTCTCTGGCTTTCTGAAAACCATATAAGGGAATTCAGTCAATCAAAGTGTGAGATTGCTGATGTACAGAGTGAATACCAACTACCTGGAACATACAGAGGATGTACAGTAAGCATCCAGGCAGCTACAATGGTTGGCCAAGGACATTTTCTGATAAACCCTGTTTGTGCTGCTGTTCTGCTCTGGCTCTCTCACACACGCACACGCACACGCACACACACACACACAAACTAGACAATATATATGAAGTGTGTACTCAATCCTTTTCTCTCTCTCACCCTCTCGCCCCCCCCCCTCTCTCTCTCTCTCTCTCTCTCTCTCTCACCCTTCTCTCTCTCTCACCCTTCCCCCTCTCTCCCCCTCCCCTCTCTCCCTCTTTTATTTTCTATCTCTAGAATGGATCTTGGCCAGTGTTCTCTCTCGGTTGTTTTGTTCCGGTGCTGCTACTCTGTGAACAACCAAGCTCTCAATTAGTCACTTGCTTTGGCATAATTGCGGTAATTTCAGCAGCCCCCCTATTGACCCCTGGGATTAGGGGAGAGATGCAGCAGGCGCTCTCGTACTGGAAAGAGGGAGAAATAGGCAGAGCGCCCCCCCCAGCGAATGGGCTCTCGAGTGCCACTAACCGGCCCAATCACAATCACAAACACCCACAGCAGCAGTTACATAAGCCTCCCAGGTCACCTCAACCAGTGGGCTTGATTGTGTGGCTCCTTCATGCTGATCTGTTGGTGATGAACACAGACCACTGCTCTGGCTAGGGAACAGCCAGTCAATAAAGAGCGCCGGAGGTTTTAATTGGTTAGGCAAACACAGTGGAACCCTGCTAACAGGGGAGGGAGAGGAAGCGGGTGGCTTCGTAAATGGAGAAAAACAAAAAAGACAGGAGGAAGTGGATCTTGGCGTGGAAACGGAATTCTAAACGCAAACATCAACACACAAACCCAGAACACCCACGGTATCCCATGATCCTCCACGCTCTCTCCCTCTATCTCTCTATCCTGCCTGTCAAACATGAGCAGAGATGTGATTAATACCCATACGTCTCATCTTCCTTTCCCTCTCCTCCCTTACCCTTCTCATCCCCTGCCCTCCTTTTCCTCACTTGTCCACTGCTCCACTGCTCCCTTGCTAGGGTCCTCTCATATCTTGAGACCTTCCTCTTAAGACACTTACTGCAGACATACATCTCCTCCCTCCCTCTCCCTCTCCCTCTCTCTCTGCCTCTCTCTGCCTCTCCCTCCCTCTCTCTCTGCCTCTCTCTCTGCCTCTCTCTGCCTCTCCCTCCCTCTCTCTCCCTCTATCTTTATCACACACAGACACACACCCAGTCTACAGCCTACACAAACTTGAACGGCCCGTTTGACTGTTGACCTCACAATGTCAGCCCCACACTCCAGCCCTGACTCCAACACAAGCCATTTATAACACTTTTATTTCAGGACTTTGAAACTGGATGAACATGTCCTGTCAACAGAACATTGTACAGAGGCAGTCAGTTGAGGTTTTCTAAAGAGAGTTCACAGATTGGGTTCAGACAAATCAGGGTCTTACGTAACAGCATTTTCAGCGTCTGAAAGAGGGTGGCTGGAAACATCAATACATGTGGCAGGATTTACACTGTGAGTCAGGGGAGTCAGGTGGCTGAGCGGTTAGGGAATTGGGCTAGTAATCCGAAGTAATCCGAAGGTTGCTGGTTCGATTCCCGGCCGTGCAAAATGACGTTGTGTCCTTGGGCAAGGGACTTCACCCTACTTGCCTCGGGGGGAATGTCCCTGTACTTACTGTAAGTCGCTCTGGATAAGAGCGTCTGCTAAATGACTAAATGTAATGTAAATGTACTTGACCAGAACAGGGCCATCTGAAAAACAGGGTAGAGGCCCCACCAGGGTGGCCTGTACAGAGGCTATCTGATGTAGGGGTTGCTGGGGGAACAGTCTCTGGCTGTGGTTGCTGGGGGAACAGTCTCTGGCTGTGGTTGCTGGGGGAACAGTCTCTGGCTGTGGTTGCTGGGGGAACAGTCCCTAGGTGGGGTTTCTTGGGGACAGTCTGACTGCTGTGGGGTACTGGGGGACCTCTCTGGCTGTTTTGACTAACACTAACAGAGGTGTTAATGGCTTAGATGCAGACCACACAATCTTCTTTTCTGAAACTATTTTCTCCTTCACTCAGGCTCTTTCCCCCTCGTACTCCAGCCCTCTTTCTCGGTGTCTCTCGATCTCTCTTTCACACTCTCTGTGTTCTAGCACTCAGAAGAGCAATCTTGTTCCAGTCATTGATCTATGTTTTACACTTCCTGCTGGCCCAGCATGGGTAATAGTCAAAGGCCAGTCCCTAGGCTTAGCCACTGCACAGGAACCCTAACACTGGAACCACACACAAGCACGCACCCACTCTGTGACACGCATACTAACACACACACACACACACACACACACACACACTGACCAGTTCCCTTCATCCCAACACCTAATCAAATCTACTTAAGGAACACAGGCCTCAATTCCATGACTGTGCATTAAACTTTAACACACACACACACAGACACACACACGTACACACACCGGGATCAAATTGGATGCTGCCCGTCCTCAGAGACACACACGGTCCAGTGAGCACACCTTTACACCTCTGATTCCATCTAGAAAAGAGCTTACAATGATTAGGGTGCCTCTGTCCCAGACTGTCTGTGTTGTTCTGAAGCAGGATCGCACCTTCAGAGATAACAGCACAGGCCTGCCCGTCCAGGTAGTGCAAGTCATGCAGCCCACATGACCTTCCCTCAGCAAGGAAAGTCAAACAACAGAGTGCAATAATAATCCCGGTGATGATTAGGAATGATCTCCTTTCCTCTCCTTCTGTCCTTCCGCTTGCCTGCTCTCTGCTATGTGCATCTACTTACCGTGCTATATCACATGACACACTGCAAACACTGCTCTCTCTCTCTCTGTCTGTCTCTCTCTCTCTCTCTGAGACATGGGATACACTGAGACACACACATACTGCCCCCCCCCACCCCCACACACACACACACACACAGTATAATACACCTTCAACCCTCTCCCACACAGCCAGACAGGTACATTACAGCCAGTCCCATAACAGTGTTTCCAGTGTTTGAGGGATAGCAGACAAGCTCCAGTTGATTAATAGCTGAGGGGAGCGTAAGACCTCTCGACGCTGACCCCGTCCTATGAACCCTATCTTCCCTGTGCTACCGAGTCATGGCTTCTTTCATGTCGCTGTAGAAACACAAACACTGCAGAGGAACACGCACATGCAACACCCCAGGAATGCATTAACATGATTTACGATGAAATGTGAAAGCCCTTGAGGACAACGTGCTGATTATATATATACTGTTTAAGGGGAAACATACTATATCTGCTTACTGCTTAATGATGTCCACTAGTGTGCGTGTGTGTAATGTGAGTGTGTGCATAATGTGAGGGTGTGTGTTTCTGCAGGTGTGAGTCTGTGACTCTGTGTGTGTGTGTGTCGGTGGAAATGCAAGTGTGTGCGACTGTGCGTGTGTGTTCAGAGCATCCCTGGAATGCTTGAGCACCAGTGCGTGTCTGTGCTCGCACTGTAGCACTGAGGGGCAGGAGCAGAAGCTAAGACATGACTACAATGAACAACTGCTGCTGCAGCTCTCCTCTGACTGACCAGCTGTGACAAGCTCACCTCTTCTGGGTTTAATATTCAGGGGATTTGGACATCAATTAGGTCTCACCTCTTCTGGGTTTAATATTCAGGGGATTTGGACATCAATTAGGTCAACAGAATTACCATACCTTACATGTCCAACGCGAAGGAGAACTGTCAACTAATAGACGCTTTCCCACTTATCTGAATTGGCGAACACATTCGAATGACCAAACGGCTGAGGCAACATGCAGTAAGAACAAACGAAACGGCATTAACACTCCGAGTAGCATGCTCACACACACGTACTGTACACACACACATACTCTACTGTACACACACACACACACATGTACTGTACACACACACACACATGTACTGTACACACGCACACATACAGTTCCACCCAGCTCCAGAGCCTTCTCTTCTCATGGTACGCCATCTGTGCCAGCGGAAGCGGCGGCACCATCTGGCCCTCCTCTACCACCATGGTTAACCAGTGGAGTAGACAGTGGGCCCCCTCCATCTGGCCCCTCAGAGGGCTCCTTCTCACCAAGACAGAGTATGAAACCCTCTCTTCTACCCTCCACTCATCCAGCACCCACGCCAGTCACCCCCGACGATAGTGTCCGACTCCAGATAACACCGTTCCCCCCCCCCCCCCCCCGAACACAGCGTGGAAGGCTACACTTGGAGGAGAAGTCACCTACGGACTGCGAGATCCTTAAATAGCATCCGCCCACTGATGCTGGCTTTAATTCATAACAACTGACTGGAGTCTTTTATCTCTAAGGTTGATCAGTGTTCCGGTGCAGGCAACCCCGAGGCCTATAAATAGGACGGGGGAAGAGTGTTGGCACAAGGGTGGATTAGAGGCAGGGCCTGAGCAGAAAGACCAAACGTGTAGAAGAAGAAAACAGGAAATAGATGAGGAGTCACACAGGAGCTGGATAGCAGGGAGCTACGTCAACAGCCAATAAAATGATAGTTTTACATATCTGTGACGTTTAACCAGCTTGTCATTGGCTGTGTCGTGACTCGCTGTCATGGTGACTGTGGTCTGGGTGGCCCTGTTCTTGGAGAACAACTCAGTGTGCCCCTGCTCTCAATAACACACACACACACACACGCATGCACACACACAATCCTCAATCCTCGTTTGCTGAGCACAAACTACACCTTGAGAATGTCCCTAACATAACTTCCAACGTTATAGTTGAACAATGTTTTTTTTATTAGATCAGATTTTGCTCATTTTACTAGCATAAAAGAACAAATCTGCTCAATTCTCATTTCAGAATAAATTTGTGTCTTTCATGAGTTCACCAGGGTTAATTTATTACTATTTGGCTACTGGCATTTCACGCCTGGCATTCAAGTAGTTGACCCCTAAAATCAAAGCTGAACTTTCCTGAAAATGTATGTAATTCTTCATACGGAGAATTAGCTTCCATCTGACTAGTACTACGGAGTCTTTCATACAAGGTTCACCAGGGTTCATTTCCTTCTACTGTATTTGAGTGGCTAGCTGCCACAGCACTCCAGTTGATGACAAAATTCATGTGACTCAACCAGCATCTACAAGCTGTTGATGACATCACTTCCTATGTCAGCTTAATCCCCACTCCTCTCCTTCCAATCAATCTCCCCCCTTTCTTACATTTAGTCATTTAGTCATTTAGCAGACGCTCTTATCCAGAGCGACTTACAGTAAGTACAGGGACATTCTCCCCGAGGCAAGTAGGGTGAAGTGCCTTGCCCAAGGACACAACATCAGTTGGCATGACCGGGAACCGAACTGGCAACCTTCGGATTACTAGCCCGATTCCCTCACCGCTCAGCCACCTGACTCCCACTTCTTCTCTTACGTTTCTTGTGATACAGCAGAGAAGGTTCCGGTAAAGGACTGGGTCCAGCAGAGGGACAGGGCAGCAGTGGGCGGGGTCAGACGAGAGAGAACAGCATGTCTGTGGACATGCAAACATCTACAGCCACCAGGTCAAACAGACGAGCTGTTCAGGAGACTCCCCTGGACCTATCTCCCGCTGCCATTTCTGCTCCTTTCAATTAGGCTGAGGTGAATGAAAGCCTGGAGCAACCTGGAGCAACCTGGAGTCAGTGCCTTCTTATTGTCCCGGGCCCGTCAGTCGGATTACCTCCAACCTGCCCTCAGACTTCCCCATGACAGCTTAGTGGAGGATTTGAAACTCAAGGCCCCAGACAAGGGAAGAGAGGGAGGGGCGGAGGGCTACAGACGGGAAGTAAAGCCTCCCGTGTCTGGAACTGTGTGCAGCCGTCTCTCGGTTCCCCCTTCCAGACGGATAGATGGAATGGGGGAGGCTTATTTATATATCGCTTTTTATGTCGCTTTCCGGGCGATATCCAGACATGCACAGAACGGTCAGACCATTTACCGGCCGTGCTGTTAACACAGACTGTGTCACACGATCCTATCAAGCCATCCCCTTCGTAACCCGGACGACCCCAGGGAATGCACAGACAGGCTCATCTGAATATTACTCATCCGTCTTAAGCAAGCCTAAATGGCACAGGAGTAGCAATTAACCTCAGTGTTGGGAGATTGGCCTGTGAATGACTCTGAAGGAAGCAGCGTGGAGCTCTGTTTCAGCATTCCCTCTGTTGGACCACCTCTTCAGAGCCACAGAGCAGAGAGAGATGTTCCTTAGGTAGACTGACCCAAGGTCCAACAGCATCATCTGGTACCTTCTACGGAGCATCAAAAGTAGCGATCTACCCCCCCCCCCCACCCAACCCACCCCACATATACACACACACAGTGTCCAATTAAATGAATTCTCCTCAGTTGAAAAGTCTGTCTTTATCCGGGGCCCAATTTCACACCTGGCTGATTGAGGTTCCTGTTTGCTTAGTATAAGTCATTATCCTGAGAGGAAACAGAGAGAAGTGGAGGATTAGGAGTCAGGAGAGGCCCTCGTGTAACACGAGCGTGGGGCCTTCTCGACCTGCCTCGACACTGTAGGACGGGTTCTGCTCCGCGGACCTCCTGCCCACACACACACAGCCTGAGGGGAATACAAACCTAGAAAAGGTTCTTTGATAGCAGGGCCCTGAAGTATCTGCATTCAAAGACTTTGAAAGATGCTTTCGAAAGTCTATATAACAAATATGCGTGTGCCTGGGTGCCTGTATGGCCCAGTGAGACAGTACTGTCTAAGATGAGAGCCACTGGTTTCTGTGTGTGACCTCATCATTTTAGCTGGCAACTACGTCTCCCAAGTAAAGTCTGTATCTCAGATGGCGGCTTAGAGCAAAACAGCCGCGAGGCTCCAAGCAGCTTCGTGTCAATACCCACAGCCATCACTGTTTATTTTCCTGTTCTCCATCTCGTCCTCTCTCCTCCTAAACGCCCCTTCCTATTCACAGGCAACGTGCCCTGCCGGAAGCTGTACAGTCAGTTTCATAAAATCAACCACCATAATAATTCCTCCTCAGTCACTAAGTCTAAGTTCTAAGTCCCCCCCCCTCCCTTACCCAGTTGAGACCATTCATTTGACTAGAAATCTGCTGTGTCTGCATCACAGATGTGATCAGAATTGTCCTCAAATAAACCTGTACTAGATGGGGGATGAGTCAAATCCCAGCGTGGGATCCCAGCCTTCCTTACATTTGAGGAATAATTCCACCGTGGCCCCAGGCAACAGAGGAGGAGTCAGAATCAACATATCTGACCATCATCTCCGAGACAATTGGGTAAAGTGTAAGGGTGTCGTGTACTGGAGATGGTAGGGGGCATTTCTACCCCCTAGCAGGGGCTGTAGGGCAATAGGTGGGTTGGGCTGGAAGGAGGAGGGATGTGTTACTGAAGTGTCCATGGGGGATTGAAACTCCATTATTATGAACAGAGATATGAGCTGTGAAAATGACACAGTATATTTCGGATGGCTACGTCAGCTTAGCCAGAGGATGTTTTGAGACACAGGCTTTCGAAATCACTACTCAAATTACCGTTTCAGTTTCAATTGAGTTTTCGGGTCCTGAAAAACATAACCTAGCATAATGATATTTTCCCTTGAACGCAAGCCTTCCTAGATTTAGATGTGACCTAGATACAAATAAGAAAGTAAACGACCTCTGGACAGAACCCCTTCTACTGCACAAAAACATAAGTCGCAATATTCTTTAATAGGAATAGGATGTTTCTTCCTATACAATACCCTCTCGCAAACAGTAACAGAAAACTCCCTCAATCTATCTTATTCATGTTAGAAAAACCAACTGGCAGGGGGGCGGGGAGTATCTAAAGGCTACTAACTAACCCGCAACCAAATGAAATCTCTAACGACAGTTCAAATGAGGTGGAACATACTGGGTCCGTTTTAGAGGGAAGAGGTCAGAGGAGTTAATGAATGACAGGATGAACTGTGATCCTGCCACTGAGGTGAAGGGTGAGGGGGCTGGGGAAATCATAGGGCATCCCTTTCCGATCTCCCCATAATTGCATTTGTCATGTCACAATGTTCATTTGAAAGGAAATAAATAAATACTTGCCTTGCATTTGCTCTAGAGGGCAAGGACACTCTGTGCAAGAGGCAAACAAACGAGATAGCAAGACAGAGGGAGGAACGTAGATAAATATTTCTCTACGCTGTGAAAGCGTAGAGAAATACTTACAACATAAGTTTGGAAGAAATAAGTCCTGTATTTTTTTGTTGTTGCTGGCTGTCAGTGTATTTCCCCTCTGGCAGGCAGTATGGAGCCTGTAGCTGTCTCCAGCCAGGCTTACATAACCCAGCTGCAATGCATAGCACCCCCTGGCCACTTTAGAGACTCCCTGCTATGAGGCTGTCACCTCGGTGGGATGGTGGGATGGTGGTGGAGTGGTGGAGTGGTAGAAGGAGACAGGGTCTGCTTGGTGAGATGGAAACAGTCTCGCTGCATCACTGACATCACATCTCACAAGACTACGCCTACACAAAACCCAGTAAATGAGTTAATGAGTACAGCTCTATAATTGCTCCTTAGCCAACCTTCCCCCTGCGCCTGTTTTGTTTTACACGGTATGTGCAAATATGTGAGTGTTTAAGCTATAGAACCAGAAATGAACCAGTACAGGCTATCTGACCCAGATTTCCATCATGTCTTCTCGCCGAGCTCACCATGTTGTGTACGCTCCATTCAAATTAAATGAATGAGCGACATTCTTGTATTAAGAACCACTCAAAAATCACTACTTTACCAATGTAGTGTGTAGCTTTAATAAGAGCATACTAGAGAGAGCGAGAAGCACATGGTAAGCGTATCTTAGCGCTCTGGATAAGAGCGTCTGCTAAATGACAAAAAAATGACTGAATGTATCTCAAAACCACAGATGAAAACATCAGTGATGCTAGTTTTACCCTGAGCATGCGCGAGGAGTTAGGGATGTTCAGAATCCAAATGTCCGAGCTACAAAATGTTAGGAACACATAGGCATGGTTAGAAATAGAACATGGCTCTAGAAAAATAGAGAGGCTAGAAGATGTCAATGCTGTGTTCAAAAAGGGCATGGGGGTTATCTAATTGGGTTATCACACGCAACTCTGTGAGAGTCACACTCACGTAACCTCAAATGAATTGTCAACTGGCATTTCACGCTCCGGCATTCAAGTGGTTGACCCCCAAAATCAAAGCTGAACTTTCCGGAACATTAATATCATTCTTCATACGGACAATTAGCTGCCATCTGACTAGTCCTTCTGAGTCAACATCAGGCTCTTTCCAACACGATCAACTTTGCATTCCTGTCATGTTTCTCTTATGAACAAACAGTGAATTGCAGCAGTTATAGCCTTAAAAATGACACCCCATGAGATTTACTAGAAGCACCGCTTTGTTATTCAACCAACAGCATAGAGGACCCTGGGGATGAGAAGCTGCAACAGAGGGGACTTGTCTCTCTTCTAAGGATTCCCCAACACCTCAGTGTCTTATCCAGAGCGACTTACAGCAAGTACAGGGACATTCCCCCCGAAGCAAGTAGGGTGAAGTGCCTTGCCCAAGGACACAACGTCATTTGGCACAGCTGGGAATCGAACTGGCAACCTTCAGATTACTAGCCCGACTCCCTCACCGCTCAGCCACCTGACTCCCACATCTAAGTGGAGAACTGGTGGCGTGTGTATTCGCCCACACATCCTCATGGAATTCAGTAATGCAGGAAATAGATAGAATTACACCACGTTTCAGTGGCAGTTGCTAAGCAAACTGGGTGCCACACGATAAAACGCCACTCTCCACTGGGCCTTCCTCCGCTGCTTGAAGCTCCATGAAGGGCCTCCTGATGCGGCTTGACATCCTGCTGAAAGCAGCCTTCAGCAGCAGGGGGATATACACAGCCAGGCATCACTGGCTGAACAGTTCTCCTCAATATCTCCTCAATGTCAACCCTTTTCTTTAATTCACCACTAAGATACTTTCAATAGAGATGTTTGTGAGGACTTTTGAAAAAGGTTCCATGTGCTATTCTAACTAAAACAATTTGAAGACCCAATGACAGGAACATGCATGGAAAGACATGTTCTTCAGGCAATCCAAAACGTGCCATGTTGTCCCTCACTTGCAGGACAGCAGTTCTGGGAACCTTTTAGCAGCTTTTGAAAGAGTATGTGTGGACCTTAAGGTGTCACACGCTGAGCATTTAGTCATCCATTGCTGTTTGTGGTTGTGTGTGTAAAAGCTGTGATTGATTGTGAAATGTCCTTTACATCAAGATGCTATATGGATTGATTGTTCGTGTCAGCCAAAGACTGTTCTTTTGGGGTTATTACTGGCTAATAAGGCTCAAGGATGGCACCTTCAAGCATTTACACACACGAGAACAGCAGCTTAAAGGACAAGAAACCAACCTTCATAATGCCACAAGGTGTGCTTCCACCGTGACTCCGCTCGGCTGAATTATCGCGGCTGCCACTGCCGATTCTTGGACTACTGTGCTCTCTGTACCTTCCGTTGGTGTAAACTCCTTCGGCCCCATACAATGGGTGCGAAGCAGCCAAAGCAGCCGCTGAAACGTCCAGGTACGCCCGGGTGCCAGTTGGAGGCAGCACGGCGGCCTCATTGTTCAGACCCGTTATATTTGTCGCGCCCTGTGCCGGCAAGGCGGTAATGGTAGGATCTAAAAAATGTCCCGACACAGTTTCAGATGCGTGTACCCCTGCCATCATCCGCGGATGTTACAGCAAGACATTCAACAAAACGCAATGAGCCATTGTCTCAAATTAGAGGACACATTTGAGAGTTTCGCCTACTCGCTTGTGGACATGCCTAATACCAGTAGGGTCATCAGTCCACCGTCGAAGAGTAGTCCACCGTACCTGGAGGGTCTGGACAGCCAAAACAGTCAGCTTGATCAAACTCTTTCTTGTCGCTCGATCGTGATATGAGCAGATGGTACGCCGTATGTGATCCGGTGTGATTAGCTTGCTGCCTGCGTTTTGAAAGACACCGCGTCTGAAGGCTAATACACAATGCGCCAATAGGGCTTCTATTTGCCTACACTCATTTCGTTCTCAAATGGTTTTGTATCTGCGCCGAGGCTGTGCGTTGGTTTGCTATGCATTGTGGAGATTAATCGGTGCGCGTTGCCCGGTCCGTCTACTTTTCCTATTTGCTGAAGACAATTCAGAACAACAGAGCTTGTTCCCCACGTGCATCCGCGGGATGCAGCTATTTACAATTGCTCTGGTGTGTGACTGTCGGCCGCTCACCCTTCCACATACACAAATAGGCTGTGCGCGCGCATTGAAATTGTTTTCACGCGCGTGCACAAACACACACACACACACGCACACACAGAAAGAGAGACAGAGAGACAGAGGCCAAATGGATTTTATGATTTCAAATTTAGGATGAAATTATGCCGTAAACGTGTAGCCTATTGTCATCATCATATCATGTTGTAAACTGATTTTTTTTAGGCAGTCTGGCAGAGACAAGCCCCACGTGTGTGCCCTCTGGTGGAAACGGTAGTAACCCGCTGAGTGAGGCTCCCAGAAAGAAGCCGAGTGAGTGAGTGGCTCCTGAGTATTACTACAGTACCCGTGCTTGAGCCCCAGAAAACATGGACACACACACGCACACACACACACACACACACACTATGGATTTATTCAGACTACAAAGAGTAAACTTGATCAGACTAAGAAGTAAGTCAAATGTGTGTGTGAGTGGGGCCCTCACAGTCTGGGTTTAGACAGACGCAGACTCTTTGCTCTAATTCTCCCTATACGTCTGTCTTTCCCTCTGTCTCTCGCTCTAGCTCTCTATTTCTCTCCTCCTTTCTTTTTCTTTCTTGGTCTCTGACCAGCCGTCTCTCCGCGTCTGTCTGTCTGTCTCTCTGTCTGTCTGTCTCTCTGTCGGTTTTTCCCTCCCTCGCTCCTCTCTCTCTCTCTCTCACTCTTCAGGTCATATATTATGCATCTTCAGAAATAATTTAGCTAAAGTTCTGCTTTTAAAGCCTCCGTGCCTTCTAGCCCTGCTGCCTGACTTTAATGTTAAAAACCTTTGACGCCACGGCCTCCAACTCAAATACAGGCCGGCACCACACAGAGGAGCCGTCCTGAGACTCACTATAGGAGCTCGTCTAAGTCCCCATGATGCAACACAGGGAACCCAGTTCAAGACGCCTCTCTTCAGTGTCCCCACAAATATGCAGCGCAGCGCTGTTCTGCACAAAGACATCACAGACGAGGAGACAGGGAGGATTGAACCCCTCACAGGAGACAGAAATGTCAATGAGAGATGGCAGGGGACAAAGAGAGACCTGAAAAGCAGAGTGAGAGCATGAAAGAGAAAGGCAGAATTGAAAGGGAAAAGCAGCCTCAGCGTTTTTTCGACTCGGTTTCTGTGCTCCTTTCACAGCGATGCGCACCCTTTGTTTTCCATTGAGGTTGGTTGTTGCTTCCTGTGACAGGATGTGCGCCAGTGTTCGTCTCTCCTGTTCACTCCCCCTGTGTGGCCCCACAGGCAGATAGGAGGGTGGCCATCAGTGACTTCCTAACCCTCCTCCACCTCCCCCCCTCCTCCCCCCTCCCCTGCCAGGCTGGAGTTTACCCCTCCAGGGGGAATTATATTGAAGGAAGAATTGAAGGAAGATTTTTTTCTTCATCAAAACCCATGATCCCATGACCCCAAGAAGAGAAAGATCTAGGTTTTTTTTTAATACCAAGTCATTTCATTAAGAGGCTGCAGAGGTCACTCATCCAGATCAGCGGGGGGGTCAGAGCGTCATGATCACATGACCTCCGAAAGTGTCAGGAAGGGTCCTCCTCAGTCCACACACCCATGCTGTTGTTCATGTGACGCTTTACATGGTGGAAGTGTGTGGGTGATGTTTCGATTCACGATGGAGTCGATTAGAACGGCGTTCCAAAAACGGCTCGACATAGGCCATCGTTCTCGTGTAAACATTTGGAAACAGTCCTCCTGTATGGTTTTGTGGTTTCCATGCAGTGGCGGTTCTAGACACATTTTACTGGGGGGGCCAAGGGGGGGGGGGTCAGTGTTTTATCAGAGGGGCACATAAAAAAATGGAAACAAATGATATTTAATCATTAAATACTTTAATTTTGCTTTACATTAAAATCATACAAACGGCTCTGGCTTCTCCCTCTTCCATCTCCTCAGCTCTCTCAATACTTTGATATGTTTCTCTAACTTTTTTATTTACTGGGGCAAAAAAGGCTGCAATGTCCCTTCCTCATTTCATGATGACTACTAGAAGAAGAAAAACATGTACAAAAAAAAGAAAATTAAGATTTTTTTAAAATGTTTTATTCAGTCAGCTCAGGGGGGGCCAGGGCCCCCGTTTAGAACCGCCCCTGTTTCCATGTGTCTGACAGAGTGTTCTTGTGATGAGGCTTGTTTAGGGGAAGTGTGGAGAGAACTCCCCTCCCACTCTTCACAGCATGGTATTCTGAAGGCGCTCTCATCCAACACGACGCACTTCCTGCATCTCACTCACATGACCCTAAAGAGGGAACAGAAACCACCCTGGTCACCTTTCCAATGGGTTGTCATTCTCAGAAGTCCCCGTCACCGAGAAGCGAAATGCAAATGATCGTGTAACTACCCTGAAAAACTCAGAAACTCTGCACCCATCTGAAACAGTACTGCTGTGTGTTAGATGTCACGCCCTTTGCTTTATGTCTTGCCCAAGGACACAACGTCATTTTTGCACAGCCAGGAATCGAACCGGCAACCTTCTGATTAATAGCCCGACTCCCTAACCGCTCAGCCATCTGACCTATGACCTGACTTTTTGCTTTACTGTTCACAGGATGGCCTCATGTGGGGCACGATACACATGGTGAGGATCTGGGCAAGTTCATTCTGTGAGAAAATGCCATCTTCAGACTCTCAGATCACTATGCTTTCCATTGAGTTACAATAATTGCTAATTATCCTACTGTCTGACTGGCAGGCTTCTTGTAGTTTATTCATCTATTCATTCACACTCACTGTACGTCAAATGCGATTCCTAAAAATATTATCTTGTTAAGGTCTGACATCTAGTTGTCACAAGTAGACATTGCAGTTGGTTGTGTGTCATCTCATGACACAACAGTACCTAACATTTTAAAGCATTGCCTACCAATTACAAATCGTGTACACAATTCTTATATACTATTATTTGTTTCAAATAGTCTACCAAAACCATACATTAACCCTACGAGTATGATAGAAATGTAGTGTTTAGGGAGCTTTAGAAAGACACTTCCTGTACACCCCAGTACCTCTCCGAGTGTGTTGTACACCACAGGTTGCTAGGACACAGGCTGAGAGCGCCAACTTCCTCAAAAGATTGTCACCATGTAAGACAGTCTAATGGAAGATAACATGCTTGCTAATCTATACAAATGCGTTTCGTGGTATGCTTTTGCATTGTATGTATTTTTTTTATTTTACAAAGCTGTTGAGTGCTAAGTGACGTTTTACTTTGTGATTCTATAAATGCCTTATTCTTTCTTTCATGTTGCATTAAAATGTATTTAAAAAAATGTCTACCCGTGCAAACCTCTATCAGACCAATGAACAGTATCTAGGCAACCATGAACAGTTTTGTATCCTGGCAACAGTCTAACACTGACCCAAAGAAGTGACCAATCTTTGAAAAAACAAAAACAAGAATAGCGTAAATGTGACTTTGTGGCCTTTTTAATTAGCAGCAGTAATTAGTTATGTTTGAAGGGTAAATGTTGTTCATATGTTTATCAAAACTATTGATTGTGATTGACAGACATAACAGCTTTGAAAGAAACAGGGACCAAATCTAAGCTGATTTCAATGCATTCATGGGTTAATTGCATTCTATTATCACTTCATCACGGAAGACAACAATATTTTTATGTCTGACATACAGGTTGAGAGCCACTAGGGGGCAGACCTGAGTTGGTTGCTTGAGAATTTGGACTAAAGTGTAACAAACCCCTCAGGCACAAGGACAGGAAAGAGTTAACATAATAACATGGTCTTTGATGTAAATGTACAACCATGTACAAATACCATGGCTGTGCCTAACTAAGTGTGTGTACTTGAAGCATTCATATTTTTTCTTAAAACCAGTTCCTTGACCTGAAAATAACAGAGCATGTGTTTTATGCCAGAGGGGAACCCACAGGTCACGGATTTGCTTCAGGGACAGCAGATTACAAAACATTCTCCTCGCCTTACAGAAGAGATGGCCATGATTCACCAAGCCACTTATGTGAAATGTGGGTATTTTGGGTGCTCTTTACTTGGAACACAGATGCATGATGAAGAGTGAGCAAACCATAACATGTATTTCAATAGTTTTTCACTTTTATGGTATGGTTCAAATTATTAATAAAACTTTATTTCCATTTCAACAGTTCTTTCTCTTCTAAGTGCTAAAACCAAACCACAAACATACACTGACCATACACTGAACATAACACACCGCCATCTATAGCAAGTACATAGACCACTATAAAACAAAGATCCAAGTTTGAAATTATGTGAATAATGTTAAAAAATATATCACAAGAAATGTCTCCATGTAGCTCAACATCAGCAATCAAGAAATATAAAGAAAATTGGTTGCTGACTAAATAGAAACGTAACGAATGCTTTAAATAAATTCTCTTGGACAAACACGAAGCACATTAGAAAATGTCTTCAGATTCTTCGTTTGCAGTATGGCTTTCACAGGTACTTGGGATGAGCAAAATGGCATCCATTCGGTATATCCTCTGAGGTAATGCATGCATACATTCAAGAGGAGCGTGCCGCTGAAAAACACCATACTAAAATAGAATTATGGTAGAGAAAATAAATTGATATATGCTGTACTATATAGATAGACCATTCTCTATTTGTCTTTTGTTACCTCGATGTACATTAAGAATAGTGATTTGTTCCTGAGAGGGCAAAACTTGTGAGGGGAGGTGCTGGGAGGAGCTGTTGATGTGGTGGAAAGTTGTCCAATGGCTCAATGTCTGTTTGGGTGTGTGTGTTTGTGTGTGTGTGTGTGTGAGAGAGAGAGTCACCTGCGTGGGTGGGGGCTACAAGGGCGGGGTTACACTTGGGTTGAACAGAACATGCTCAGTTACCCTGTGTGTACACACAATACAAAGAACAAACACAGATTCAAAGCAACATTGTCATACGTGGATCCATAGCTTTTCTTCTCTTTGTTGGACGCATTAAGCCTCAGGACAATGGAGTCTGTTTATATTCTTCACATCTTACCTATCTGTCCAAAGATGTCAGCTTATGCCTCATGCTGTTATAAACATAGACACAGACGTGCACATGCAGGTTTAGTAACAGTGACCAATTAGAGGCAGTTCAAGACACAAGCAGACAGATAACCAGACAGGAACAGCACAACCCATGGACATACCTGCATCTGCATAGAATTGTTTTAAAGAACCACAGCATCACAACAGGGACCAAGCACTGACTGAGCACACTGATCTAGGAGCAGGTTCCCCTCAGTCTTTTAGCGAAGGCCTCTGAGAGCTTGTTACACGTACAAACACCAAGACTCCCTACAGGGACAATACCAAGAGATGAACGGCAAAGGCTTTCCACAATAAAGCACAACGTTTGACGTTGACACTGAGTGCATTGCTGTTGTGCTTGAAACACCAGATACAGTAGTTAGAAGAGGTAGCATTGCTAGTACAAACATGAACCGGTGGGGTACCAACAGGGATGGGGGTCCACGGGTAGGAAGGGGTCAGTGAGGCTGGGGGCTTACAGGTAGGAAGGGGTCAGTGAGGCTGGGGGCTTACAGGTAGGAAGGGCTCAGTGAGGCTGGGGGCTTACAGGTAGGAAGGGGTCAGGGAGGGTGGGGGTCCAGGGGCAGGAAGGGGGCGGGGAGGGTGGGGGTCCAGGGGCAGGAAGGGGGCGGGGAGGGTGGGGGTCCAGGGGCAGGAAGGGGGTGGGGAGGGTGGTGGTTGAACGGCTGGCAACGCTGGTTACATGCTTGTGTTTGCGTTTGCCTTTCCATGTGCAAACAGTTGAACACAAATAGCCCTGTGTGTAATGGGAGAGGTTCGTGTCATACGTCTAAGCTGGTACTGACCAGAGCACATTTAGGTTAAACACGTGTCTCACAAATGGTTAGGTTGTGTAGCGAATAGTGATAAGAGAGAGAATATGCGTGCAGTTTAGTGTACATGGACTAACCCTTCTATTACAAGTTTTCTTCGGCAGGTTCAATTTGAAAAGTAATCATTGATAAACAGGAAAGCATAAAACCGAACACATTTTTTTGGGGAAAAACTATTATACTGACTTCGTTCACACATTTCTCTTCAGGTTGTTGAGCTTGCTCATCAAAATTGTTACAATTTCATGCAGCAATGAAAATAGATGCATGATTTCTATGATATTTCTTTTTCTTCCTTTCCCACAATACTGTAACATGGTGTTTTCTTTGCATTATAGTTAATCAATTTTACAAATACAGTACATACAGAGACAAACGAAAAAAAGTTAATGACATGCACTTGCATGCTTGCACGAAATGAGAGGAAAAAAAAAACACAACAAACAAAACAAAAAATTCATTATGAACATTTCACATTATAGCTATTTCAAATAAAATGGTAAATTAATGGAATTAAACTATGAGAAATGTCAAAAGGGGTTTTCATTTGGAGGGGTCAGGGGTTGGAGGTTGAAGGTCACGACTGTTGGCCACTCCATTGGCTCTCCATTGGCCTTCTAAGCAACTCCTCCACGTGCCTCGCCACATCCATGGTGTCATCAAGATCAAAATCCCCCTCTGCATCCAGCATGGAGTCACTCCTGGTCCATTATGGAGAAAAGAGGAGTCACCCAAAATGGCAGACAACACACATTTTCTATACACCAAATCATCTGTGTGTCTGTCACTCACTCAGACACACACACACACACACACACACACACACACGCACACACACACACACACACACACTCCCAATAAAATGCAGTGCCTTACATAGGTGGGTAAATTCCATAGTGTTGAGGGTGACTAGCAGGAACGGGAGAGGCCCCGTGATCCATGTAGGTGGGGTTTCCAGCTGGGTCGGGATTGGCTGTGGTGAACCTGGGACAGAGGAGCACCGTCGTCAGCGGTTACCAAAGCAGCGACAAACAGACCAAACCTTCTGAGCCTTCCCAAAGCCGGCCTCAGCGACTTCTCTCTCCTGCTCCTCACCCCTGGGTGGCTAAGTGGAGCAGAGGAGGGAGAGGAGGAGCACAGCGGGGACAGAGGCCGGCTCACTAACAACCTTAACTACTGTGATGAAAGGAGAGAGAGGGCTGAGCAGGCAGAACGCTTGAAGACTCTAATTGGCCCCGATAGAGAATGCCTAATGGTTGATCTGTATTCAGGAACCATTGTTTGGTAATTAACTTTAACTGTTGCCACAGTGAGAGAGAGAGAGAGAGAGAGAGAGAGAGAGAGAGAGAGAGAGAGAGAGAGAGGGGGGGGGGGGGGGGGGGGGGGGGAGAGAGAGAGGGGGGGAGAGAGAGAAAAGGAGGGAGGGAGGAGAGAGGAAGGAAGGACAAAGTGAGAAATCGACACAGGAGGAGAGACAAGAACTCACTCTGGTACCACTTGTTTGATCTGAGGTTTGACGTATCCGTCAACTGCTTTTGCTGTAAGAGAGACAAGGTGGCTTGTGAGACCGATATTGGGTGTCACTACAAGTCCTGTACGTGAAGGAAAACAATTCATTGGAGTTTGTTTGTAGAAGCACTGGGCATGCATACAGAGAGGCGGGGTGTAGTATTTGGAGAAGACGTCGTCCTTGGCTTTGTCGGGGTAGAGGAACAGCAGGTGGTTGAGGTCACTGATGCGGTCAGCCAGAGAACGAATGGAGAAGTCTTTGGTTGTGTAGGGCATGAGATTCCACACCATCCTCTCCCCTGGAATGGAGAAGAGAGTGGAAACACACGCGTAAACACACCTAATTTTGATGGAAAAATAGAGAGACGTTGAGTGCACGACCACTGTCTCTGATGGATTTTCTTTCTGTTTTTGTGCTGTGCCAGAATTCTCCAGGGAAACATAACAAAACACAATCTACAGGCTGACGCTAGCATAAAACTCGAATGTGATTGTGGTACTGAATGGGGATTATGTCCGTACCTGCTTTGTTAGGGTTTTCAGCCACCCAGGCTATGGTGATTCCTCCTATCTCAGAGTCACTGAAGCGCAGCAGGAAGGTGCCATTGGGTTTGGACATCAGCATATCCTGGGCCTGCTGCTTGTTCACAAAGCCCAGAATGGCCCTAAGGACCAGAGCCAGAGAGAGGGGTTCAAGAGATGTCCTCGTACATCGGCAGGACTGCTCTTTTTCTGCTCTCCTGACTTATGGTTGCTACGGGTACGTCTGAGCAACTTGCTACAGTTAAGTCACATGTACTTGTTAGAGAGGGCCTTTTGGCAGAGTCGTTGGAGTTGATGAAGCGGCCTGATCTGAGCCATTAACGGGAAAAGAGATTAACTGGAAGGAAACTCATTCACTTCTACCATTGTGTGCACTCTTCCAACAAGCCGTACGGCTACCCAGCTGTCAATCACAAAAACGAAAGGCTATTAAATTCTATTATACTCTCTTTCTGTTCCAGTTCCGCTACACTATCGACTAAAACCTGACAACGAGTCATGTCATTTTCAAAAGGGAAAAATAAGAACATAAGACTTGAACAAAGAGTTTTTTTCTTACCCATCATTCCAGTGGGGCTTGAGATGTTTTTTAGTTAGCTCCATGACCCCGTCAAACCACTGCCAGAATGTGAAGTTCCTGCTAGGCAAGCTCTCCTGTATGGGGGAAGGTTTACAGGACTTCTTATACTGTATGTTCCTTTCCTCAACCTTAATTTACACTGTATACATGCTGCATACAATCAAACAATCAGGATCCAGGATCTACCCACATCAGTGTATTCAGGAGTGGTCTTGTGTATGTGTGTATGTGTACCTTAAGTGTGTGTATAGGGGAGGGGTATTGTGATGCATCAAATTGTATTGTATGATTCTGTATCCAAGGCCTTTCACTGATGAAACTGGATGGTCTGGGGTGAATATGATGTGAATGTGTGTGTGCTTTCTGTCGTCGTTGGTTGGTTAAAGGGAGCCAATGAGGCCTCGAGCTGGATTAGTGCTGCCTCTCTGAACAAACAGGCTCATTAAGAGCAACTGAGGGCTTCGCTATCAAAAAGAAGAATCTCTTCCTCTGTCGTTTGCACTCTCTATCTTGCTCTCTGTCGGAGGTTTAAATGTTCAGTGGTGACCATCACTCTTTGACCCTGCAAGTATAACAACCAGGCTAACCTTGCATACAGTGGCAAGCCTGCATCCATCTAAATTATAGATCCCAAAAACCTTTCAGATCAAAAAACCATGACCCAACCCTACCCACCGATCCCTCGGTCAGTGGTTGCCGGGCTCACCCTGTTAAACTGGGACCCAGGTCATGGTCATGTTGCGGTAGTCTTCAGGGTTGATGCTGGAGCTGCTGAAGGCCTTCTGGGCCAGAAGACCAGGTTTTCCTCAGAGAGCCCTCGAGTGCTCTGCACCTCAGCCTTGTATTTCATGTTGAGGGCCTCACATAGCTGGGGCCACATCACTTTATCAGGCACTAAGAAGGGCACCCCGACCCTGGAGGGACATTCAGGATAGCTAAGGACCCATAGAGCGATACAATATTGCACCACACCAAAGAGTAAACATCGCTAACAAAGCCAGATAGCCCATACGTACATACGTACATGTACACAAGCTTAATTAAACATGTTTCGGAAAATAATCAACATACCGGCTCGGCAAAAGCGTTATCCCAAAGCACGGTCGCTGTGGCGTTGTTGTCTTGACTACCATGGACTATGACCACCACAGGAAGTGATAATGTCTAACAGAAAAAACAACAACACACATTGGTCTAAACCACACATCCCCAGGGAAAAAACACATTAGTGGTTCTGCTTGGCCTCGAAACTCATTAAGAAGTAAGGGAGTCAGGTGGCTGAGGGGTTAGGGAATCGGGCTAGTAATCAGAAGGTTGCCGGTTCGATTCCCCATCATTCCCCAAAAATGACGCTGCCTTGCCTCGGGGGGAATGTCCCTGTACTTACTGTAAGTCGTTCTGGATAAGAGCGACTTAATGTAAATGTAAGAAGTTCTATGATTGGAGGGTGGGGTTGGACTATCTGTGAGTGGGTGTGATGAAGACAGTGTGTAGAGGTGTTTGTCTAAGGACATGTTATCTGAATGATAACAGACTCCACTGACTCCTGACTATAAGAAAGACGTTAGCCAGAATAGACACCTGCAGTTTCTGTTTATCTACCTGCCTGCTTTATGTTCCTGGAGTCTATGTTTAGCTCTGCTTATTCATCCTGTTGGTCTCTCTCTCTTTTTTCTCTGGCTGCGTTTCCACACCTCCATTCTTACCTTAACCTGAAAAACCAGCTCATTTCCCCCAACGCTGAACTGGGATTCAAACAGAATGGTGAACTTCTCCTCCGTCACCGACTCCGCCCCTCGCCTGTCCGAACGTTTGATCCGCTTCAAAGACTGAGTGAAAGAGGGGAGAAGAGGCTCACGCAGTGTAAACACGCCTTCCCGTTCACTCGAAGCTGCCGGGCTCTCGTCTCAAATGCACGACTCTCGCGCATTCGCGTCGAGGTACACAGAGATGACATCCTAAATTATCCACGAAGAATCTTAAGGGACCAGGGAAATCTATGGAGTGAGCATTGTGCAACCTACTCCACCGTATGTATGTGTTTTTCAGAATCTCCAGGGCTTCTCTGGGTAGTTACAGTACCTTAACTAACAGCCCTAACCCTCAGCCTCCAGCCCTCTACCTAGATGACCCATCCTCACCATGTTCCTGAAGTGGGCGCTGAGGGTTCCTGTGGTCTGGTGGTACTCCATCACACAGTTGTTGTTGAGGATCTCACCACTGCTGTCACTGAGAGAGGGAAGGGAAGAAGAGAGGGAGGCAAAGGAGGAGGAGAAAGAGGATAGGGAGGAGGGAGAGGAGCGTTACAATAGCTTTCAGAGCTTTTGTTGCTGTTACCAAAGCAGGGGGCCGATGCCACAAATTACAGAGATGATTGGAGGATACAGGTTCAATACCTAGCCTTCTAACCTTGAGAACATTTAGGAAATAGTTTACTGAACGGTAGTCCTAAGATTTCTTTGGGTATCTGACAATACCCTATCCTTACTATAGTCACACAAGGTAGGCATGCAAAGGAAGGATAGGTATTTAGAGCAAAGACCGACTTGAAAGACATTATTTAGGTTTGCTGCCATTTATATGATCCATGAAAAAAAAAAAGATGATTTAAAACGTGGCATGAAAGAGAAACAGCAGAAATGCTATATAACTTTTCTGTCAGTTCCTCTGTAATATCAGAGTTGGAGAGTGAAAATAACCTAAGCGAATTATGTTAATGCGGATGTATAACAATAATGCTGTGTGCTGAAAACCACACACAGCTGGAACTCACTTGCGAGTGTTCTCGTTCTTGAGAAGGGCCTTGGCTTGCTGTTCGCTAATGATGGTGGCCTTGACCTGTGGAGGGTTCATATGCACATTCAGCTTCCCCCCCACTAGGAGGCGCACTGTCGCGGCAAACTTGGTCTGGGTCTTTAGAACCTGTGGAGGCTGCTTCTCAATGATGAAGGTGCTGAAGGGAAAAGGAGAAGGCGACAAGGTCAGCGTAAACCACTAGGAATCCTAGCAACACACTACGGCTAATGAACGTTTACAGTCGACATACGTCTTTCTTTCACAGACGGAAACACAAAAGCACTCAGTGTGAGAGAGAGAGAGAGAGAGAGAGCGAAAGAGGTGGGGAGAGGAGAGAGAGAGAAAGAGGTGGGGAGAGGAGAGAGAGCGAAAGAGGTGGGGAGAGGAGAGAGAGAGAAAGAGGTGGGGAGAGGAGAGAGAGAGAGAAAGAAAGAGTGAAATAGAGCGACGACACACAGATGGAAACAGACAGAGAGATAGAACACAGTCCCAGACGACACCTGAGAGACAACAGGGCTGTGTACATTCAGCAAGCAGTGATGAGACACCAACCCCTAACCCCTCCCCCTTTTTAGCGGCCCACTAGGGTTTCGGGAAATGGAGAGGAAGTGGCTCATCTGGGGAGCATAAGGGGAGATAAATGAGAGGAAACCGTCATGTTTGGCATTTGAAAGTCACAGTGCTCCACCGTTCACGCTCTCTGTCTGTGGGCCGACGGACATCGCCGTGACAGGGACATGTTCTGGGTGCATTATGAGGGTCAGCAGGGACCCCAGTGCTGGAGAAGAGACAGGGACGCTGGGAGCGCTAGGAGAGCTCCTTGTTCCGCGGCGAGGCGTTGCGGTCGGCTGCTAGGCCGAGAGAGCCTCCGGGAAACGACGACTCGTGTTCTCAATGCCGCCGTGACCCATGTGACTCCATGCTCATCTCGCCGGCAGACTGCAGACTCTTTGTCTCTCCTCGTCTCTCATCAGTTCTCTCTCTCTCTCTCTCTCTCTCTCTCTCTCTCTCTCTCTCTCTCTCTCTCTCTCTCTCTCTCTCTCTCTCTCTCTCTCTCTCTCTCTCTCTCTCTCTCTCTCTCTCTACTTGTATCTCCCCTCTCTCGCCCATCCTCCCCGTCCCTTAAACCGCTCGTCTGCCTCTGGTCCATCGCTCTTCCAGGACCTGATCTTCCGGTCCAGGGGTCGATGGGTTCTGTAAGCCCCGCTATGCTGGTCTGCTCGCGGGCCAAGACCAGCGAGGGTCGGGGAGCAGGGCGGGGATGGGGAAGGGGGAGGGGGGTTGGGCTGGCCAGCCTTCGCTCTGCGTCAGCCCAGCATGAGAGTGGTACAAAACACACACACGTGCAGGAACAGACACACATGTTCACACACACAGGAACAAACAAACACACACCTGCTAATACACATAACGCAGATACTGACCACACGCAAACACGTCCTACTTTTATGAACATTGTGCTTCTGGGGCTCATCCTAGTCACATTAAGACACCTGGGTGACCCCATCACTGACTCATTCAATATTAGAGCAACCACTTAGATAATGTTGTTTCGTAAATAGGAGTCATGTTTATCTGATCTGTTTTACCACACAGGACTCAAACTTGTGTAAGTTCTCTGCAGAGGTTGCATCATGCCTAAGGCTGGTTATGAAATGTGGTAAATAAACTTTAAATGCTGTACAGTACACACTGCAACAATGCTGCCTCCGCACAACTGTGCCACAGGGCAAGAATCAACGTGCCTGAAGGACGAGAGAGGCAGATGGGCGAGAAAAGAACGGGGTCGATCCACACACCTAGTGACCAACGCTGAGATGATATCTGTGATGGTGCTGTTGAGCTCGTTCAGGAGGTCTTCGATGGGGCCTGGGATGGGCAACTGCTGTCCTGAGGTGCTCAGGCCCGTCGAATCTGCTGCCTGTTCTGCCAGATAGTCCTCTGCTAGCTTCTCACACCTTGGACACAAACACACACAGATACATCTTTACAGTAATACCGGTATGAGCATACTGAGGTAAGAATATGTTTATTCAAAAGCGAGCAGATGAAATTCTGAGTATTGAGTAAACAAGTCATAAATCTGAAATTCTGAGTATTGAGTAAACAAGTCATAAATCTGACCACTGGTAATGCTAACAGTGTCCACTGAGAGCGTGGCTAACCTTTGCCCTCTGACCTGTGGGGGTGTAGAGTGGGGGTCAAGTGTGTGCAGCGTGTGTGACCTGAGTCCTCACCAGGACTGGAGGATGTCCAGACCCCCCTCAGCAGGGCCACCGTTGCCGGCCAGCTGCTGCCGTCTCTTCCACTGGATCAGTTCGTCGTCTACGATGATGGTCTGCTGTTTTCTCAGAGGTGCAACGTCTTCTGGTTGTTTCTCTGCTAGGTCCTGTACACACACACACACACACACAAGCAGACACACGTATAAGCGCCACGCACGCACACACACACACACACACACACACACACACACAGTGTAAACGCGCCTGTGCTGTAATCTTAAATGTAGGTGCGCGTGTGTGTCTTGTGCTGGACGGGGAAGGTGTACCAGTCTGTATTTCTGTAGTGTGTTCGCCTCCCGGGTGAGCCAGGCCTCAACTGTGGCCCTCTTGCTCAGAAGGCTGGGCTCCCGCAGCTGCCCTGTCAGCAGGGGGCAGTGTGGCTAGGCTGGTGAGCTGGGCTGAGGGGGGACAGGGGGGACAGGGGGGACAGGGAGCGAGGGATGAGGAGGAGGAGTGGAGAAAAACACCCGGAAAGATCGTAAATCTCCCTCCCGCACCTGTGCTAACATACCACACACACACACACACACACACACACGGCCGAGGGAGGGCGAGGTTGTGGAGCGTACCTTGTATGCGGAGGCTCTCCTGGTACTGGATGATGAAGTACTCCTGGTTGTGCTGCAGCTTGCGCAGGTCGTTCTCCGTGTCCTGGCTCAGGAGACGCAGCTCCTCGAAGGCCTGGTTGATCTGCTGGTACTTCTGGGACATGCTGTCCATCATCCCGCCCACTGGCGAGCTCGACTGCCAATCAGAGCCAGACGAGAGACGTGAGGTCGACTTGTAAGATATGCGGACTCCATCTCATAGTGTATTGCCCATCAATGATAGTATTAAAAATTGTCTCATTTTGCACAATTAAAAGAAGGCCCCCCCCCCCACACACACACACACACACACCTTACTGTAAACTTCAGTCGGCCCAAAAATGGGATGTGTATTTCCCTGAAACCTCCTAAAGAGTACGGCCAGGACAATAAAGGACTGATAAAAATGTATTTGCTTATCGCGGGTGCCCACAGCATGGGAGGATACTGCTGTGGCAATATCCAGAGTAAACAGACTGGAATGTAATCAGTCCCAATGTGCAGTCCTGCGATACAGGATAAATCAATCCATGCCAGGGCCCTATTGATAGTCAGATGTTTTATGGACCACTGGGTTTATGGTTTGATAACCTAGCACATGTTATAACAGGAGCTCTCCTGACGTCTTCTCTGACACACGGATGATAGGTACATTCTGAGTTTCGTTGAGGCTGGGCCAGTGGTGAGACATGAAGGTCTCAGATTAGCTATGTGTATGGTCTCACATTTGTCTCGCAATGTAAGTAGGTGGGTCTTTGTGAGGGTATAGATACCGTCTGTTTTTCTAACAAAATAAACAAACAAAACTACCTATGATGACAGAGAATCTGCAAAAAAAGCATTCCCCAACAGCTCAGATTTCCATAATGTCATATAATTGGCTATTTTATGCTAGTACCTCACACATCATGCACTGTACCTTTGCTCGGGTATTATCCTGTGCTGGTACTTTTGTTGCAGCTTCACCATGCTACACATTTAAGGTGTTGGTGACAGACTATGTAGTAATATTTCTATGATTGTATAATATGGCATTTCCAGTACTGTCCAACCACACAACACACACACTCTGTGTAACAGTCAGGACCTTTACATTCATCAAATGCAGGCCTATTAGAGGTCACCAGAAGCAGTCATAAGAAGATTGGTGATTCAGCCTTTGTCAATTACGCCCCAAAACTATGGAACAAATTACCCATAAATATTAGGGAAGCAAACACTCTAGACATTTTTAAAAGACAGCTTAAAACCTACCTTTTTACCGAAGCATTTAAGTAATTTTATCTCAAAAGGGTTTTCCTACTTTTTAAAGTTGTTTTCTCTCTTGAACAGAGATCTTATTGGGATTTTTATTTTTGTTTGAATTGTTTATCACTTGTATTATTGTTTTTATTGATTTTATGTAAAGCACCTTGAGCTACAATTCTTGTATGAAATGTGCTATATAAATAAAGTCTTACTTACTTACTTACATTAGTATGGTACAATTAATCTTCTCTACCAGTATTACATTCATTTCCAATATCAACATGCAACCAGTGCAGGGGCCTTGTTGTTTATTTTATGGTGTGCAAGATGGACAGAGCCTCCTTGTGTTTAATTTCTTACAGAGGAACTGAGAAAGGATATCAGTTATAATGTTCCTAAACCGGTCAGCAGACAGTCAGGAGCCAGGACAATTTGTTCCAGTATTTTCTTGACCAATACCATGTTAGACTAATATCACAAGACTGACCTTTAAAATTAACTTTAACTTTGCATGTGTATGCATCCAGAACAATCATTAAATGGAAGTTGCCGTCTCAACCCTCTGGAGTCACCACACTTGTGTCCTGTCTGTCCCTGTGTTCCACCCAATAGTCTTCACATGTGCGTGTGTGTGTGTGTGTGCGTGCGTACGGGCGTGTGACGGACACTTACATTGGTGGCCTCTCTGACCAGCCTCTGCTCTGTGTAGAGGATGTGCTTGATGCATCGGACCA
Organism: Osmerus mordax; assembly: GCF_038355195.1. NCBI lineage: Eukaryota > Metazoa > Chordata > Actinopteri > Osmeriformes > Osmeridae > Osmerus > Osmerus mordax. Next base: position 20,287,445 of record NC_090052.1, on the reverse strand, counting down.
GCTCCAGAGGACAGCGGTCATACGTGCTCTGAAAGACAAGGCCCGCATGTGCCGTGTTAGCCGTGTTAGCCGTGTTAGCCGTGTTAGCCGCTGACTGACAAAAACAACCCTGCACACAAGACTGATCAATTTCCAGAGATCACACAGCAGGCCAACAGTGCGAGCCCACTCATGGGCTCTGCTTCTCCATTACGCTCAAATAATGAGTCACATCTCCACTGGCTTTTTATGAGATTCCAAGGACATCTTTCACTTACGGTGGAGTACGCACGCACACACGCACAGCACTCGCGCGCACACTCACTTCCGAACGCACGAGCACGCACAAACGTATTTGTACACACACTTGACGCCCATGAACCACCACTGTAGTGAACCAAAGGCAAAACCCCCCAAGTGTAGGGTTAAGAAATGAAGGAAATGGAAGCATATGCCTGGTTACTCTGCCCTGCAGCCAATACAAACATCCCTGAGAGGAGAGCTTAGTCATAAATACCAACAACGGCTGGTTGCTCAAGCACAGTGACCTGGCGCAGAGTGTTTAACCAGCCTAAGACAGTCTGGAGGCTTGTGAAAGCGATGTCGGGGCCCACGGCTCTCTCACCTTGAGCTGGCTGGCGTAGTGGCCGAGCTTGATCTTGAGGAGGAAGCCGTCCTCGCCCACCTGATGCTCGGCCTTGTTCTGCAGCTCCTGGATGAGACTGTCCAGCAGACGCTTGGCCTTGAACTCCTCCTGGGGGTTCTCCAGGTCTATGGTGTCCCTGAAGGGTCAAACCACACGGTGTTGACAACCCCTCCTAGCCATGGAGGCATGCGCGCGCAAAGTACACAAACACATGGAGCACCCCCCCCCCCCCCCCCCCACAGCTGAGTCCATGTGACAGGAAGAGTTAAGTGGTGAGCGCTGTGAGGGCTAATCGCTCACTCACCATAGCTGCCCCTCGATCCACTGGGACAAGTAGTGGCGCACCTCGATGGGGAAGTGCTGTCCGTAAAGGGACTGCATCTGGTGCAGCGCATCACCCTGGAGCTGCTGGGCCTGGATCCACACTGCCATCTTCAACACCCTGATACACACACACACAGACACACACACACACATCCACACAGAAACAAACACAAACATCAATGGGAGCATCTTCTTTGACGTTTGACCTTGGCAAATGGTTGGACTGGTTGAACCGGAAGAGACGAGTCTCTGAGCCGGCTGAGGGTCCAAACAACAATGTTGTGTTGAGTCAACAGCTGCCTGAGGGAAGACTCTCTCTGTCCTGCCCGGATACCTGCTAGGTCTCTGAACCATGTTTCTTGTCAATACACCCCCTCACATGTTGTATGCATCTGCTCTTCTCAAAAGTGTCAGTGATAGGGTGACTGTGTGCGTGTGTGTGTATCAGAATCAGAATCAGAATCAGAATGGGATTTATTCGCCATGAAAGTTTGCACAGACAAGGAATTTGCTTTGGCAGGAAGGTGCATACAATAAACATATACCTAAAATTTTAAGTGTTTATCAGTGTGTATCAGTGTGTATTAATCAAATCAAATGTATTTGTATAGCCCTTTTTACATGCAAGCATGTCACAGAGGGCTTCACATACGCCCATAGAACTACCCCTCAACCAACCTAAACCCTCAAGGAAGACAAGGAAAAACTCCCAGAAAAACTCCCAACAGGAGAAACAATTGAAGAAACCTTGGGAGGAGCAATTCAGAGAGGGATCCCCTCCTCCAGAGACGGTTGGTGAGAGAGAGGAGCAGAACACAGGCTAAACATAGTCATACAGTGTCAATGGGTTTGAAAACACCAAAATCCATTGTTCAACTTTATAGATGTAGGACAGGACCGGGAGACTCGCTGTTGGCCGTCATGGCGACTGGTTTCCGGTTGACGACCAGGTATTAGTTTGTGTGTATCAGTCATCATGTACAGTTGGGAGTGCATGAGGAGGCAAGGCAAGCAAATGCTCAGGCCACAAGCGGATTGTCTGCAACAGAATGCAGATGAAGAAGATTCACAGCTTTTCCCCTCAATGGAGGGAGAGAGTACCGGTAATACATGTTCAACAGAGAGAGGTGATCAGAAAGGACATCCTATGACCTTTGTGCTTTTGAGCGGGACGCACATCCAGTCCGAACGTTTTCCTGCTCCCGCACAGTCAGGTGGCTTCCCTGAACCTTGACCTTAAACCTACTGCACTCACCCTGTCCCAAATCACATTGGGGATTTGATTCAATTCATTCAAAAAAGCCCCCATGTAGAAACCATGGCAGATGGTTTGAGAGCACTCTGGTCTAAGTAACCGTGTGCCTGAATTGTAGAAGCATAATCTCCCACTGCCTCTGTAGAGAAGTAAATAGCTCAGCACACTGTCAGGTGACAGCAGAGGAATGAAAAAGGAAGAGCATGTAACACAGTCAACCAGCATCTATTTCCTGTCCCGCCCCCTTGTGAGTTGGGATGTCAGTCTGTACTACCCTATACCCGCAATCTATACACGCACACACAGATATATATATATATATATATATACATATATTTAAAAATATATATATCAAACATATTTCTGGGGTTGCCTGTGGCTGTTTTGGTCGTCGTCTGGGGAGCTTTTGGGTCCTCATATTCTCCTGAATGGGTTTCTATGGTCTCCAGGTGCCGGTTACCACCATTAACATCTTTCCCCCAACTTTTCCCAGCACAACAAGAACATTACTCTGGGTTGACTCACTCAAACGCAACACAGCACACATCCTGGCACGGAGAGACAAAGAGGGAACTGAAAGTCTTGAGTTTTCGCTTGTTTTTCTCTTCTTTTTCACGGCTCCTACAACTGAATGGATCACTGAATCTGAAACTCTTCTGAAACGGCACAGTGTAACAACACTCTCCTGACACAGTCCCGGTTGTAGACAAACAGAGGGGATCTTACCTCTTGTCTTCAGCTGTTTGTTACCATGTAAGAGCAGGGCCTTCTGAGGAGGAGTGCCTCTAACCTGAGAGAAAGACAGGAGACAGATGGAGCCAGGGAGAAGAACAGAAGAGAATGAATAGAGGAAGTGAGCGCAAGCCTCGGTCTCACCACAGCATTGACAAAATCTGAAACCAAAACTCAACAGGACTCCAGCACACTTCCAGTATGCTCCAGTTCCATGGTAAAAACAGCCTACTTCGACATGCTCCATCAACTATGCGGCTACACAAACACACACAGTGCACATGCAACCTTTTGCCTCGCTAGCTAGCATTCTTCATCTTCTTCTTATGTGCTACACTGCAACGAAGGCCTCACTTTACCTACAACACATCAGGTTGTGTAAGAGTATCATGCCATAGTTTGATCAGTGTCTAGACTCTGGCCGTCAGCCCTGCTCTGTGTTACTGCAGACTGTTGAGGGGAGCAGCAAAGTTCAGCATGATTGATTAGAGACAGCTCCTTCCTCTGGTTGGACCCCGAAGACCGAGAACATCAGCCGCCCACATGCTGCCACGAAGCTTCCAGACAAATATGTGCGTGTCTTCATTTGACCGTCTGTTGGTTCCCTGCCGCGTCTCTCCCGTCTCATTTCTGTCTCCTCGTTCGGTGCGTCAGCCGCGCACAGGTCCCGCTAATGAGATAACGGCTGTCCTTCATCTATTTGTTAGCCCAAACAGAGGCGGGGAACAGCCCTGCAGCCTTGTGTTCTAACTGCCGATGTCATGCCGAGCTTGCGGCGAGTCTCATGACTTTAATTGGTTACCCCCCCCCCCCCAAAATAAATAAATAATATTATAATATTAAACAAATAAAAAGGATAAGAAGGAATCGAGATGGTGATTGAACATTCTCCGTCCTGGTCTCCACCCCTTGTGCTGCACGGACGGAGATCAAAGCCACTGGGACACCCAGGTGAAGGAGCACGATACAACAGGTCAATGGATAAGCCAAGAAACAAGTGCATTAGCTATGCATGTGCACCCAGTTTAAACATAAACCCAAGGGCATTCTTCGGTGCTAACTTCCTGATGTCGCGACTCAACCAAGCACTTGCATGACTTGAAGTCATGAGGGCAGCCAGGTTGAAGTGACCTTTCAAAAGGGACGGAGGCCTGACTGTTTGAAATCAGTGGCAACTGAAGCTCAGGACAGAGGAAGGTTGCCGTAGTAACAACTTGTTACGGGCCAGGCAGATCTCCAGTGGTATTAATTCAAAGCAGAGACTGTGGACACTGTACACACAGAAGCCCTCCCAACACTGAAGATAAGACAGATATAGCAGTCCTCCACTTCAGGCCAACAGTAACTTCTCTTTACCTTGGCCCTCTCTTCAAAGGCCATCATCCTTTTGTCTCATTTATATAGCCTCTCATAAAGATAAGACTTTGGCCCTTCAACAAGAAAAAAATATTCTCACACTAAGCCCCATATGAGGTCACTCGCAGGATTTATGACAACGTCATGCCAGAGGATTCTGTACTTGCAACACAAGTGCCCTGTTGTTTTAAACACAGACACGGTTAACTAACTTTCTGTCTATCTCAAACAAAAGCAGAGTCAAAAAGGATTATCACAATGCAGTTTGTGTCGTGCAGAAAAGCTAAATAGTGACCATAAGCCATGAAGTTTCCTGATCTGTGGAGTGAAACAGCAAGAGCTTCCCGTGACACTTTTCTAATTTGAAATGAATCAGTATCGATCCAAGTATATGATTCAATCTTATTTAAGATATGTGCATTCATGTGCTCTTCTCCTTTCGCCAGCACTGGGACCAAAAAGAACAGCCACGGGCCAGAGGGGGGGGGGGGGGGGTTATCCATGGGCAGAATAGAGACTTATTTACGATCTCAGAGAACACAAAATGGCCTGTCAAGGGAAGACGAATGGTTGCAAGCCAGGATTACACAACTACAAAATTTCATAATGTATTCTCCATTCCGGGTGGGGCCTCCCTTACTGGGCCTGTTAAACCTTGCGCCCGGGGAAACATCAATGTCCATCACGAGTAATCAGATAAGCACTTAAAAGTGTTTATTTTCACTCTTTCAATACTCTTTGGTGCAATGCCTGTGTTTCTGACAAGAGAACTTTCAACACAAGGTCACAGACAAAGATAAACAACCAGGGTTGTTTTTCTAACATTTTTGCTGTACCATCATCACCCGCTACTCTCACAGTGACTAGAGGGAACGTTCATTTAGAATTAAGAAGTCCAGGCAGACAGCTGGATTAGGGAATGCAATTTCCTGTCTCAAGCCTACATGGAGAGGGGAGATGAATTCGAGAAACGGAACATATCCCATTACTTTTCTTACCAGATGGGGAGATACAATGGTACTTACTGAAACATGCATCAAATTAACCCAGCTTCCCCCAACATACAGGTTAGTGAGTCTCCAAACATTAACCCACACTGCATAACTAGCCAACTTAAGACATACAATATTGACAGAGTTGCTCAACAAAACTAATGTTATTATTTGTTTATAATGACTTGCTGCAGAATATGGGCATTTGTTTGGCTGCTGGTATTTCAGATGGCAACTGACAGGTAAAAGTAGCATAACACTAAAAGTAGCCGTCAGTTGCTGTTGTGGATATTTCAGTGTAAAGGGAGAGAGGAAAAGTCCCTCTGAGTAAGATAGAGAAAAAAACATCTGCCTTTCTCATAACACTTTCCTTTTCTTTGAAGGATGACACTGCAGTTGGACTTTATTGCCGTCAGTGACGAAAGCAAAAGATTCAGTGAGAGAGAGTGAGAGAGCGAACGAACAAGGCAGAGATGGAGAGAGAGTGAAAAGGAGTGTGCTGATGTCAGATGAAGTGACTAGAGGGAGCATTTTACTTCATTTTTAAATCACCCACTCCTTCCACTCAGGAGAGACAGCCTTCCACCGACACAAGAACTTCCTGTTAGGGAACTGACACACCACCCACCTACCTACCTCGATTCTCTGCCTAAGACAAAGAGGTTACCACAACTTTCTGTAAACTAACCTGTCTGAGCCAAGTTACTTGTAGCCACAGAACTAAATCACCAAACAGGCAGGACTGCAAGCAACCAGACTGAACCCTGCATTTAGACTCTGCACTGCGGCTGGCTGTACCTTACAACCTCCCCTCCCACACACACACACACACACAGTCCACCACTCTGTTCCTGTACCAGACATCCTGTCACTCAGCCACGCCCCCCCCCCCCCCCCCCCCCCCCCCCCCGCTGCTCCCTGCTGTGCTTCATGACTGGAAGACAGTCCAGTCCAGTGCATTATCACGTCGTCTCTGGGGAGTCAAGTGGCAGAGCGGTTAGGGAAGCGGGCTTGTAATCAGAAGGTTGCCAGTTTGATTCCTGGCCGTGCCAGATGACGTTGTGTCCTTGGGCAAGGCACTTCACCCTACTTGCCTCGGGGGAATGTCCCTGTACTTACTGTAAGTCGCTCTGGATAAGAGCGTCTGCTAAATGACTAAATGTAAATGTCTCTTTCCAAAGTTTATAAATAACCTCTGAAGTAACAGCTGAGTGTCAAATTAAGCTCGGAGCCCATATCCCGAACCTTCAGTCTGCATGGCTGCATCTCCTACCCCCACCAACGGCTTGCTAGGCTGGGCTCACAGGGAGGGGAGGGGGCAGGGAACCCTTCGGTCCAGGGCACAGCATGCGGCTGTGTAATATCCAGATCCCAAGGAGAAAGGGCAAGGGGTGTTCTGTATTTAGGAGGGAGGGAAAAGGGGGGGGGGGTAGTGTGTGTATTGTGTGACCTGACCTCAACTACTTCATTACACCACCACTGCATGCATGCTTACTCAAGTATAATACTGCCAGCAAACATGAGGCATTGACCAAAGTACATCTTGTCAACTCATCAACTTGTCAAAAGATAGGTAGTGCAAACATAGAATGTGGAACTCCACATATTGGAGGCCAAGGCCAATCCCAAGTACGTTCACCATGTAGCCTATAAGACTTTCGACTGCAGTCTGCACCCCTTTTATCTGTACAGCCCTCCAGACAACTAAACACTGGCTACTGTATTATGCTACTGTACTTCCTGTGTAGAACACATGCCCCGCCCCCTTCCTTCTTCATCAGGCTCGAGTCAGGGTTCTGACTTCTGATTTAGGTAGATGGTACATAAAACCATCGACAAGACTCAAACCAGTATCTGAATTGTTCACTACCTGGCTAAGTCAAAGCCATAGGTGATTTGTAGTGAAAGTTGACCATTTCCAGTGATGGATTGTCTTGTGTGCAGTCCCAATCTGGGCGCTGGGCTGGGTGCTCCCAGGAATGATGTCCTGATGACACATGGACTAATCAACTAAGTAAGACCGAAATGGAACTGTGTGAAGATCTGTGAAAGAGAGTTAATGAATTTATTTATTCATTTATTTCACATACATTGAACCAGACAGGAGCACGGCCGCGGGAACAGTGGGGGCTGGGGGTGCTGCAGCCTCCCCTGCTGACAGCACCAGAATTTAAAATGATATAACTTAAAAATCCACCACCGCTGCACCGCCCTGCAACATTAAGCCCCCCCCCCCACCATACCCCTCCCCCCCCAGCACCCCCCTCCCCCCCCCCAGCACCCCCCTGATAAAATATGTTCCCGCGGCTATGGACAGGTTAACGGAGAGCAATAGTTTTGTTTGCCTCCTGCACCGGATCAGAATCTGAATCAGAATGGGTTTTTATTCGCCATGAAAGTTTGCACAGACAAGGAATTTACTTTGGCAGGAGAGCCTACCTAGGCAGCCATTTTCGGCGCCAACTAGAAAGTTACAGCATAACATGAGGAGAGAGGAGGACAGAAAAAGGCAACACCCAGACAATGCTCCTAGAGGAGTACAGTGTGGGAACAGACAAGAACCTCAGCACATAAGCACAACAACATTTACAAAAACACGTGACTTGCAACGGGGAGTGGGGGGGGGTAGACAAGCAGCATCTGGACCTGCAGCCATGGTAGGCGCTGGACACAGACCCGCCAGCCACCCTGGGGAAACAAGCAGGCGAAGGCGTTGGATGGGGGTGGGGGGGTGGTGATATCTGTAGTAGGTGAAAGTTAATGTGTGAGTAGGTCTGGGTTGGCGCCCTCGACCTAGGCCACAATCAGTCCGATTCTCCCTATGCAGATTGTGTTGGCCAGGAGACATCCTTGGTCATGACCCGGGCAGAGACCAAACCACAGATGTCGGTGGGGGGGGGGGGGGGGGGGGGGGGGGGAGGGAGGAGCAAGATAGTCTCGCTTCAGCGCTCTCCAGGGGAGTTGTTTTCCAGCGACGGCCTTGGCCAAGGCCTGTGCTGGTTACGGGGCCGAAAGTGGATAAGATTGGGGTACATTACATTACATTTACATTTAGTCATTTAGCAGACGCTCTTATCCAGAGCGACTTACAGTAAGTACAGGGACATTCCCCCGAGGCAAGTAGGGTGAAGTGCCTTGCCCAAGGACACAACGTCAGTTGGCATGACCGGGAATCAAACTGGCAACCTTCGGATTACTAGCCCGATTCCCTCACCGCTCAGCCACCTGACTCCCCTAGTTGTTTTGACGAGTAGCCGCAACTCAATTTTCACGTCCACCCTTCAGGAAGGTCTCCATGTCCTCCATCTTCCTTTGCAGAGCCGCAAACTTATCCCTGTTGTAATCAATGCTGCGTTGTAAGACGTGAAGGGCTTCAGAGCTATTTAGCTCAACACTGCCACAGGCCTGGAGACACATGACATCATGAAGCAGCAGTCTCGTCTCTGCCTTGGGGGATTGGCCCATCCCCACCTCTGTCAGCTTATGTGTGTGTTTCTCTCAGTCAGGATGCAGTGAGCCACATAACATACACCCCCAGGGCCATCCCAGTGTCATCATCCCATCCTCACATCCTCAAAGGGTTTTATCTGTTCAGTCAGTGTGTGTGTGTGTGTGTGTGTGTGTGTGTGTGTGTGTGTGTGTGTGTGTGTGTGTGTGTGAGGAGGGGGGGGGGGGGGGTATGTGTGGACGCCTGTGTGTGACAGTGTCGATCAGAGCTTTCCAACCCCAATTGTAACTAACCCGATTCAGCTTGTAAACGAGATAATTATGAGAAACAGCTGTGCTAAGTGAGAGTCGTAGGGAAAACCTTAAGGGTGGTAGCTCTCCAGGAACAGGGCTGGATAGCCCTGGCGTAGACCAAGGGTTGGGATAGGAACCAGCTACTGTGGGATGCGGCCACCATCAGATGCTGGCTGGGAAGCCGTGCTGGCGGAGGGATGGAGGGGTAGGGCCCTGGGGAACACAGGCCTGATGCAGCATACAGGAAGGATTAGCAGCATTACAAATCACTTTCATCATGCCTACTCTTGTGAGTTTAACCATGACCTTTCAGGGGGTCATATGATTTCACCCCTTCGGCCTTTCCGCTCACTTCCCTTTTCAACTTTCAAACACAGTGGTGTCCCATGACAATTAATAATGATTGAAAGGTGCTTTGTAGAGTACGTAACGGAAATGTGAACCAAACGAACTGGATGCCCAATACTTGAGGACTCCTCACCGTCTGCAGAGAAAAGGCTATAGAAAAGCCGGAGCCAGGGCCATTACTCCCCCCACTGTTATTATTGTGGACTCCAAGGAGGCCTACTGCTATACTCAATAGAAGTTCCCTTTGAATAGCACTGTCAGACACCCAGAACAAGCCACACACAAACACACACAAAACACTCTCTAAATTGGTGTAAGGGCCGATCCCTTTGTAGTTACACAACAAGCACCACCCCGCCCCGCCCCGCCCCACCTACAGTGCTAGGAGCTCAGAACTGAATTACCTGCTTGCCGTTATTATATGGGCCCAAGGAGGGAGGCAAACACTTGAGACACAATCATAAGATGTACTGTCATCTTGTATAATCAATCCATTGTAGATAATGATACATTCTTGAATGCTGTATTAAATGCCATTTAAATAGTTGAGGATAAGGCAGCATTGTATTGGGTTTTCCAGCCCAAAAGCAGTTGGTGTCGGAGACGCAATAATAGTTTAAACGGATGATTTTCTTTCTACGAACAGACTGCTCTTTTAGTCTTCCATCCTATACAATACTATCAACTACTCCAGAGACTGAGCTGTACTGAAGGCTGCTTTGTGTGTTGTAGAAAATAAAGTTGACAAAGCACTGAGCAGACATTTAAACAAAAAGCCAGAGGGCCAGGGGGTTGGTTAAGATTCTTGTTCATTGATTTTATTGGCCTCTACCTATGGGGGTGGGAACTAACCACACATAATTATATTTTATGCTGCTATAAAAATCCACCTAACAAAATATTTCGAAACCTGCCATTGCAATGAGTATGAGTGGAGGCCAATAAAACTCCTATGACGATACGACGATTCATATCGTCATATTCTCAGTCCTATTCCAGTAACCCTGCACCATAAGGCATGTCTGCAATGTCTGGATTCTGACAGAACGGCCTTAGCTGGAAAAGGTAGGAGAGAAAACGCAGAGGACTGCAGAGAACATGCAGCTTTGAGCGGGCGAACAGAAGACCAAATGTTCTCCACTCCCTCTGCCCTGTCTCCCCCCCTTCTGTGAGGAAGCACCAGTGTCTAGCAATCTGTTACTTCCATGTCACTGACTGGAACATTGGCTGGCTGGGTGGCTGGGAGACTGAGGGCTACAGACTGGAGCCTGACTTACAAGAGGACTAGCACAAAGCCCTATCAATTAGAGAGCTCTGTGTTACAGCAGATGACAGCCCATGGCCTCTAGCCCACAGACCCCTGGCCAGAGAAGGTCAAAGGTATATCTTGTTACGGAACTAAAATAGTCCACAGCCAAATGTATCAAACCTAAATATAACATACTGGTGTGAAAAATGTATTTAATTGAATCTACATGTGGTGAAACCCTGAAAATACATTGACCAGTATTATTGCTAACTCTACAGTACTCTGGCCACATCTGATTTAGGCTATATCTGATTTATATTTCCAGTGAACACCCAAAGTCCTTGGACAATAACAGTTTTTTCAAGCCCTTGATTTGACGTGATACAATGTCGGTAATGACCGTCTCACGGCTGAACAGAGAGGGGAGGGCCGTTCTCTGGTGAGGTGCTTCTCCTTCTGCTCTCCACGATGGTGGAACGACCTCCCCGTCCACCTGCTCATTTTCACATTTTTACATTTTAGTCATTTAGCAGACGCTCTTATCCAGAGCAACTTACAGTAAGTACAGGGACATTCCCCCGAGGCAAGTAGGGTGAAGTGCCTTGCCCAAGGACACAACGTCAGTTGGCATGACCTGGAATAGAACTGGCAACCTTCGGATTACTAGCCCGCTTCCCTGACCGCTCAGCCACCTGACTCCTGCTCACCTCTTCATCCCTAACGTCCATGGCCCGTAGCACAGCCCAGCATTCACTGATGATGTGGAGCAGGATGAATCCCAAAGTATACATCAATGTTTGATTAGCTTAATGTTTCATGCTAACATCTAAGATGTTAGCATGCCTCTGAACCCACTGGAACTTGCTTCACCATGCACAAAGAAGAACATTCAAAGGTTAACTTAATATGAACAAGTATTAACCAAGGTTACTTTATTGTAAATGAAGAAAACGGGTCAGAGGCGTTGATGCTCTAAAATGAAGAGACTATGCAGGAAATGAGACCAAGAACAATTCAAGATGTACGAGTTATGTGGGTCTGCAGAGGACAACGAAGCTTAAGAGTGAACATTGTGCTCCTGTCATCCAGGATTTCTCGAATTGAAGGTCTGAGTCGACTTGAATCGAAGGCCCACACAACAGATGGACAACCTGTATTGGCTAAGTCATGACTTTGCTACAGTGGCGATGACATAGATAACGACAGTGGCCTTTTGCAACCTTGCGGAGGAGTGGGAAAACTATTTTAAGGGAAGGGACCTCTATAGTGTGGGAGGAGGTCAGTTTGGAACCCGAACTGGAGCAAAGGTTCGACATTGAAAATGTCACCAATGAGGCATAAGCAAGAAATGGGAGGGCAAAAGGTTTTACATACATTTACATACATTCCACATGTGCGCGCCTACCTCACACACGACCCCTGTTTTTCACATGGGAGTTGTGATTTTAGCCAGTGCTTTGCAGGGACTGACACACTGTGCCTACGCGGCTGCTCTCCGTGACTCTGACAGCGTGGGTTTTTTCTCTGACCTCGTTGTGCTCAGCTGGTCTGCTAGCCTCAGTAAATCTCCAGCACCTTCCCCTCCCCCATGCCAACAACAGCCCTCTCCTGTCTGCCTGGCTCGGCGCTGCTCTCCTTCTCAGCTCACATAATCCAACCATCTGGCCGGTAGACTAGGACGGGGCCAGGTTAACTGAGGGGAAATCGACTCACAACCCCGGATCTTTCGCTAGGTACTGTTTACAACAGACACACACGCGCGCGCACACACACACACACACACGTACACAAGCTTGAGGAATGTTTGAGATTTTGGTACATGCATGCATGTTTTGCATAGCCTGCATGTCTGGACACGGGACAGAGTTCATTAGGGATCATGTGTGTGTGTGTGTGTGTGTGTGGCTTTATTTCGAGTGACGGACCAGGTGTGTCCAATATGAGGGCAACAGCAGCACCTGGGCTCAACATAGCCGAGGGGGAGTGGCAGCAGCCAGTCTTTCAACTCACTTACACGCCACATTTAGCAGTTTGACACTGGGAGGATACTAATCCACTGTGTTTTGCGCTGCTACACCAGAGCCATAGAAGATTTTCAGGGCAGAAGAGGGTCAACCCCCCCCCCCCCCCCCCCTCTTCCCCCCCTCCAAAATATATCCAGGCTTAATACTCACTTCCATCCACCATCCTTCATTTATCCGTGTGGCCTCATCTGATCCCTTTCATTAGAAAACAAGAGCCGGAATGAAGTAGAGAGGAGGATGGTGGGAACATCATTTTAGACACAGAGTTCATGTGCGTGTGTGTGTGTGAGGTCGGCATTATGTTGTATAATCGCAAGGCTCAGGGAGGGTGTTAAATGTGGACATGGTCTGAGGCTCAAGCCGGCCAGAAGAACGCCAGTCAGCTGGAGGGAGGCCACGCTGGCTCTCTGCCCCGAGCCATCTTCAGCTTCCTCACCGCATGCCCCAGACATGAGGAAGACATTTACATTTAGCAGACGCTCTTATCCAGAGCGACTTACAGTAAGTACAGGGACATTCCCCCGAGGCAAAGTAGGGTGAAGTGCCTTGCCCAAGGACACAACGTCATTTGACACGGCCGGGAATCGAACTGGCAACCTTTAGATTACTAGCCCGACTCCCTAACCGCTCAGCCACCTGACTCCCAAGAACAAGAGCCTGAGCTCTACTCAACCACCTGGTCTACCGGTGTAAGGCCCATTGTCAGGTCGACTTTGTCGATTCCCATCTGCACACATTCTTACCGTCCTATCCTATCAGGCCTACAGGCCCCGCCTCACTGCGCCAGACCACAGCCTAAAGGCTCCGCCTCACTGTAAACAAACCGTTCATATGCATAACAAATCCTGGAGTAATAATCCGGTGGGGAGAAGATGGGCTAGTTGAAGGGGAACAAAAAATATTAATCATCCAACAAGAGGCTTACCCTTCATATGGCTTAGGAAATAACAGTACAGATGAAACTATCCAATAGACAGAAGTTAAATGTTTTTTGTCTACCTACCCAAACACCCTTTCTTTACGGCCAGTGCAGCTTCTGTGACTGAGCTGTTGTCAGGAACAGAAAAACACATGGCATCAGTGTCTAGCCGAAACACTAATGACAACTACTCTGTCGTTTGTGTTTGTGTGTGGGGGATTTGGAATCCTCTCCTCCTTTCCAAATCCCTTCAGGAGGGGACAGGAGCCCCCCCCCATGCAGGAGGATGTAAGTCTGCCTACATCTCTCACTGCAGACCTCCCCTGGTTGGATACCAGAGCTCTCAACAAGATGGAAGCGGTATTACAAATAAACAGGACAATAACCACTCTTTAAAATAACTACAGTGAATCCTGTTCTGTGTAACTGAGACACACTTTCAAAATATTTTCATGATTTCCATAAATTATGAAAACATTTATGTGGAGAGTGTAACGTTTATCCAAGTTCGCTGAGTTGCACTGAGTAGAGGATTCTGGAGAATTCCACAGCCTCTTACAGAGACCATCACACAGCACGGCAGATCCGAAACAGTGTTCAGAAGCAACAGGCTACTTTCATTTATTCATATTCATGTAATAACAAATATTTCTGCAACACCACAAGAAGTCAGGTGGCCCACCAAGACTTGGTCTAATGGTCAGCTTTAGGGTGTGCAGTTTGTGTTGGACGTCAGAGTTCCACCCATGCTTAGTCATCAAGGCATGACCTCACATGTACTGTGCAGTGACTCTAAACCAATTTTACCCAGCTGTCACACATTAGCTCTTAGATGGCTTGGAGGTTAACGCCTTCTTAGTTAAAAATTGTTAATGAATACATTTTAATTGCTGTACATCTTCAGCCTATTCTTTTCACTAAAGTTTAGAAAATATATCATAGAAAAATGAAATATATACAGTAAATACAGTACCAGTCAAAAGTTTTGACACATTTTCCCTTGAAGATGTGTCCAAACGTTTGACTCGCACCAAAGGTTTGGACACATTTTCCCATTCAATTGAGTGGGAAGGATACATTGTATGTATATAACAGTGTACATATACATGATATACAGTACACTGTATACACTACTGTTTGTTTATTGTGTTGGGTTTATGTGAACCACCTTAACTTTCCTCATCTAATCGTAGCACAATGTCGCCTGATTGGTTTGGTTTGGCCTCTGAGGATTGTGACTTTCCATCTCTTAGTTGGGTCCACACTTATAGCCTTACCAGAGTCACCCAGAGAGATCACATTGGACAGTCATCCTGGCAAAGCCTCTTAAAATGTAGGGGGACTAGGCTTCTTAGTCATGTTGTTTTATCTCCATTAAAACCAAGCCAGCAAACTCCCACCTAACAAGTGAAAAAGCACGCTGCCCTCCATGCCCGAGTGGCCAGCCTTCCATCTCAGACTATGGGGTAGGGAGGGGCCTTGCAGGGGTCACAGCCCAGCCCAGCTAGGGCAGACAGACAAGACGGATCTACAGACCAGGACTGACAGCTGGTGACCTAGAAATGAAATCAGAAGTTCAGTCAAGACAGCTGTTAGAGGCAAATGCAAAAACACAGCCCCCTTAAGAGAAGAATGTCAGGGGCCACAAGCATCCAGGGGCTCCCTGTGCCTCACGCAGGAGGTCAGAATCAAGGAACGCTGATCAGGCAAATTGGTTACATAACCAGCAAATTCCCATCAACATACAACACGGTCCGGTTGTAATCGTATCAACTCTCTCTTCAAGGTTAACTGGGAGCAATTCTCTAACTGAAGTCTGATTTCCTCCAACACAGACTCAATTACACAAGACTATGAGAACAAACTGAAAGGAATACATGAGAGCAGTCAACAGAAGTTCAGAGATTTTCTTCTTTGCAAGCAGGGTCTGCAAAACACTCAAGAGATACACAGCTCACATGAAAAGAAAACCCTTCTGTCATTCCACATTTAAAGTAGACTATACTCCATCAGCTCACGGACTAGTAAAACAATCCCACACTGTATTGATCCAGAGTTGACAAGGCCCATTAGTAGCTTTGTCAATATGACATAGAGGATCTGTCTACTACACACCAGCTTTCAGCAGGCTGACAGTGAACAGACTGAACAGATAGATACTCTGGTTTTAGTGGCATGAAGCAGTTTCACCATCCAGAGCGCTTTTTTTCTACAACCATCCTGTTTCATTAAAGCTGTGCACACTTACTGTCCAGCTTAGCCATGAAAACTAAACCTAATTACTGACAATGATTTGTGTTTTATGAGCTGTTGATTTACGATAATGATAGGCAGTTCTAGCGTGGGTGTCTGAGCGGAGAGTCAAAAGGGCAGCAATATCTGCGATGAATGGTTATCACCTGCTGAGAGAAGAGTAGTACTGTACATGCATTAGCGACTTTTGTCATTTTGTTTACTATATTTAATTTGCTAACCAACAGAATATCCCTTACAAGAACAAGTCCTTTTATCTTTTGTGAAACTGCATTAAAACTTATCTGATTGGCTGTCGTCGCTGTGGCTTCCTGTACATGCTCCAATGACACAGAGCACATCAGACCTGCAAGCCATGATTGTTAACGTTTGTTCAAGTTCACTGTCACCTCTATGCTTCACTTGCTGCACCAGCGATTAGTGAATCAGATCTCATTGTACCTCAATGGTGGAATACCACAGTAAACACTAACTTTCAAAAGCACCTCATTATATCCAGTATACTACATTTACATTTAGCTCTTATCCAGAGCGACTTACAGTAAGTACCGGGACATTCCCCACAGGCAAGTAGGGTGAAATGCCTCGCCCAAGGACACGTCATTTTGCACGGCCAAGAATCGAACCGGCAACCTTCTGATTAATATCCCGATTCCCTAACCACTCAGCCATCTGACCCCCTGCAGTAAAAAGTTTCAGTGGTCACTACTCCATTCATCCAAGTCTCCATGTCTCTCTACCCTGCCGTTCTCCTGCAGCCCTGCAGTCTGTCTCCTCTCCCATATCCACCCTCCCCCCCCCCCCCTCTGCTCCAGATCAACACCCCTGTAAACACCTACGCTGGCAGCTTTTGAGAGATCTGCCCTTTGACCTTTACAGCTTGCACTGGTCGGAGGTCAGATAGCGGCGGTTTCCCCACACAGGACCTAACATGACAGAACCATGTACCGCTCCTCGCCCTCTTCTCTCTGTGTGCTTAGTGAAGGTGTCGACCGGGGACGAATTAGACCTCTGCAACTGGAGGACGTGCTCTCAAGTGTCTCCCTGCCAAGCATGCCACTGTAGCGTGGCATGACGTGTAGCCCTCGGTGAGGACATGGGAGTTTTGTGTCACAGAGCTTGACTTTGCAGAGCTGTGGGATTTGGTGAGTAGCACTGATGTCGAATAAGAAACGGCGAGCGTCAGACTCCACAGTCACCTTGTGTTGCCATGGCCTTGCTGGCTAACCAGGCTATGCCAAATTCCAGAGGAGACACATAAATACTGCAAGGCTCTGTCAATGGTGAAAAGGCATGTGATGTTTTAGCAATGCATCAAAAGGTAGTAGGTACTGCATAGTGTATCCGCCGATACAGCAATGCTACTGAAAGTAACATCAACAGACATAAAGCAGCTCTACAGGATTTTGCCCTTTCTCAAGGAATTGCACATACTTCCCTTTATGTGACTGGCAAAAAGGGTCCTTTCACCACAGTTTTGGGGCTTATAAATGTCACAATTTAGCTGTGTGTGTGTGCACGTGTGTGTGGGTGGGTGTTTGTGTGGGTGTGTTTGTGCATGTGCACGTGTGGGCGCTATGCATGCGTATGTTTGTGTGTGTGCATTTCAGTGGCGTTCCGGAGAATTTCCGAGGCAAATGATCGTCTATCCACAACCAGAGGGCCAAGAGCCACCTGAGACCCAGGGACTTCTCCACCACGGGCCAAGAAAAACCATGGATCTTGAACTAACTGGAAGGTCAATGTTATGGCACTGCAAACATAATGCTAAAGGCAACAAACTGAAAAGGATGACCTGGATAATCAGAGAAATAAAGACATGCATAGTTAACTTAACCCTGAAGTGGGTTTCCTTCTTAAACAAGATTCTGAAGCACCACATTCTATACAGTACAAACTGAAGTGGGGCATGTTCTCTCACACTGTACATACTATAGTAGTAGTAGTAGATATCATGACAGGAAACCAGTGTCACCTTAACACGAGACATAACGTATACATCTACACACATTTGTCCGTTACAGGTCATTTTGATTTACTATTGGTCACTGTTGTCATTCAACTGAACAAATCGATCCTCAGCAATTTTAAGCTTTCTTTGTGTTGATTGAACACCTGATTCAATTACCTTCGTCTCTGTCCATGTCAATTTGGACACATCTCTTGATCCCAACAATGTTTTCCTATCATGTTCTTTTTTCATCTGTCTCACCACTGTCTGTCTAGCCTTATGTCTGTATTGGATTTATAACAGGCTTGTATTGACCATTATCTGTCAGGACAAAACTGCCCCAGAGACAAGTATAATGAAGACTTCGGTTTGTTGATAAACCACCTCTCAGACTATTTGTCACTGCATACATTCCAGTACAGAGATGTACAGCATATTTGAGTTTGCGATGGTTAATTTAGCATTCCAGTGTGGCCATATTGTCAGCGCTTAACTAATCCAAGCAGACAACACTTTTACTGAGGTTTTGACAGGAGAACGTTACTTCTGTTCTCCTGTCATCTATCTAGAAAGGAGCACACATACTGTAGCTATCAGTGTCTGTATAACAGCTGGTATGGGGACCTGAATACCATGGCCCCTGACAATGTGAAGTAGACTGTTTAATCCCCCTTACATATCTCTCCATCCTTGTCTCTTTGTCTTTATTTCTCTTCTCCGCCAGTTGCCTGTCCCCCCCATCTTTTCACATACATATTTAACTGTACATTTGTTATTTACAACTTGCATGGCTCACTGCACCCCCTCTCCTACCCAGATCCCCACCAACAGACATACCAAACACTACTTTCTGGGTTATCAGACACTTTTCTGTGTTTAATCATTCATACTGTATCTTTAACTGCTTGCCAAAAGATGGCATTGAGACATCAATGTAATGCAAGTACTTTGAATCAATATTTGATTGTATAGCATCTAAAACCGGCTTTTCAAATGTGATATCAACTCCAAACCAGAGGCTAGAGAGCTGCACCGAGGGACACGGGTAAAGCAGGAGGTATTGTACAGACTAAGCTTGCTAAACAGGAGCTGCCTGCAGCAACCATGATTTAAGTGGATCAATAGCCTCACAGTACCACAAATCCTCACAGCCACTTCACATCAGACTTTCTCTATGCCTGCACTGCTATCACACGACAGATAGGTAAAAACAAGGGATTAATGCAAAGAAAGACACGGCAGAGGAAAAGTCATGAGCTAAATCGGGTTAATTAGAACTCTGACTTAGTTTAAGCTAAGCTAAGCCATCAACATAGGAGGGAGAGAGCAAGGAGATCAATAAGATCTCCAATGAATCAGGTGAAGTGATAGAGGGCCAGAGGTTTACTAGGCGAAGAGGCTTAGACCTAGACAATCATCTTTGCGACCAAATCATGTACAAACAGCAGATTACGAGGCACACCACAATGAAAAAGAAACAATTACAAAAAAAGCTTATTTTTCACATTTTAATCATAATCTTATTTCTGGCATCATTTATTATTAATCTGCCAGACATTTCTAAATATTTCCCCCTACGCAGACATTAGGAAGCAGGCATGACCCACATTTAGACAGAGAAAAACATACAAAGAGTGTCAGGTGGCTGAGCGGTGAGGGAATCGGGCTGGTAATCCGAAGGTTGCCAGTTCGATTCCCGGTCATGCCAACTGACGCTGTGTCCTTGGGCAAGACTTCACCCTACTTGCCTCGGGGGAATGTCCCTGTACTTACTGTAAGTCGCTCTGGATAAGAGCGTCTGCTAAATGACTAAATGTAAATGTAAAGAAACACACACACAAACTCAGGAGTGTATGGCTGAAGTGGAGACGGGTAATCCTAGCATGTATGCGAGTGTGTACGTGTACAAGTTTGTGTGGCCCTGATACGCTAACATTCAACTTGTGTTACCGTGTATCTAAAGAAATCTGATGGTGATCTCATTTCCCTTTCTCTCTCACTGTCACCATTTCCTCTGTTTCTCTTTCAATCTCTTTCTGTCTTTCCACCCAGTCTGTTTCTCTCTGTCTCTCTGACTCTCTGTCTCTCTCTCTCTGCAGCTCATATGTTTTAAATGCCAGCCATTTCCAAATTTGATGAGCTGCCACTGCAGTTCCTTGGCTGTAAGCTTGTAATAGTTTTGAATGTGACTGTGGCTACTTTATCACCTCTCGCCTACACCTTTCTGAAGCAGGAATATGTTTTACTACCAAAATGATGGTGATTCTTCATGACCAATACCAAATCTAACTTGTGTCCATGTATCCAAAAGGAGTGTTTCTAAACACCAAACTACAGAGTACTCCAAATGCAGACCAGTCAATAAGCCACCTAGGTGATACCATGCAGAACCTGAGGAGTCAGAAGAGGGCTGAATGTCAGTTGAACATTTCTTACGGGACTGCAGGAGTCATGGTGTTGCTGACCTTTGAGTGAACCACTTCCAGGCAAAGAAGCAATCTGACCTAGGGGAAATGACTGGTCCAAGATTGAGATTCAATCGTATCACAACTGACTATAAATGTCCTTTTAGGAGTGAACTGCCACACCTGTTTTTTAGAGTGTGAACGAAAGCTCAGCTCAGATTTCTTCTGGTGTTAAAAAGAACCGAGACAAACTCTGTCCGCAATGTACAGTATACTGTCAAATAAATACAATCTATAAAAATGATCCCATTTTTTTCCTAATTGCTATTGACCAATATCGAATAATAAAAAATAAAAAAGATTCCGTTTGTTATTGTGCTAACTGAAGAAAAGCTCAGGTGGTTGCAGAATGTCACAGTCTTGGAGATACACTTGACTGTATGAATAAGGATATATTAAAATGTAAAAACAAAACAAAATACAATTAGAGACCTCTTTATTGCACCTTTCACATGAAACAGGTTATACAGGTAAAACAAGTTGGATGCTAGCCTGAATGGGGCCACAGAGGTAGACAATTCAGGCAATTCCATCCATGTCAGACCATTTTAGCTTGTGAACATGGACTATGACTGTGAGATCAGGGGCATTTTTGTTCACAGTACACTTGTACACTCAGCAGTCACAATAAAACCTGATTTTAATGTATCTGTGGACAAAAAACAGTGGCTATTAAATAATGTCTCAGTGCTAACTCTGACCCAACTGAAACTGTTAAAGCTTCTCTCAATTCAGGCTTTTTTGCCAAAACGCACAGCCTTAGAAATGCCTGATAACACTATAATTACTATTAAGAAGTTTTACTCACTATGCCACAGTATTTTAAGGCCAGGCTCTTGTTGCGAACGGAGTATTAGTGTACTGTTAAAAAAGCTGTGGAAAAATTAGACAACAAAAATTTTACTTTTAATTTCCACCTGAGTCATTCACTTTACATTAAAATTAGGTCATTAGACACCCAATCACACATACACACCTACACACCCATAATTTGAGCTTTGCCCTGTCATTTGGTTGAGACCTTTCCCTCGAAAGCACTGGCTATTTCGCTTGTGTTTCAGAGATAATGCCCAGAGGATTTATCATATGTGGACGTCTTAGCGTCTGTAATGCAATACAGGCCTATCCTCTCTTCCGACTCACTCACTATTAGCTAAAGGGAAGGTGTGAAGGAAGATGGACACGCCAGGGGCAAATGAAGAGGCGTGCTTCATGGAAATGTCCAAGAGGTTCGACTGGGGTCATAAGGGTTTGAACTCACAAAAAAGGAACAAGTGCACATGTGAATGATGCTGCCGGCATATGAAACCCAAGCAAACATTTTAAATGGCTAATAAACACCTTGTTCAAACACAACTGACAAGGTTTAAACAGTGCTACAGAGTTCAAGCACAAATAAT
Organism: Osmerus mordax; assembly: GCF_038355195.1. Lineage (NCBI taxonomy): Eukaryota > Metazoa > Chordata > Actinopteri > Osmeriformes > Osmeridae > Osmerus > Osmerus mordax. The sequence goes on along the minus strand of NC_090052.1, from coordinate 20,265,811 downwards.
GCTCCATAGATCAGTAGAAGGGTATGTTTGGAGTGTGTACAGTATGACTGTGGAGCCTGAGAGCTTCTGATCATGTGACTGGATTAGCATAAGACCAACGGTAAGGGGGTGGGGTCAGTGTGCCTGTGTCACTACATGCTTCCTGATCCCCTACTCTATTCTAATGACTGACTCAGACTCGCAAAGTCATGCCCTGCCTGTTCCCATCCCTAACTTTTTTTACAAGTGCTTATTGCTGTGTCACACAACTTAGACAAGGGAGATGAATACAGAAGGACAACAGGTCTACTGACAGAACCAAACACTGCAACATGACCCACACATAGCACAGACACTTTCGGGGAGTGTTTCTGTTGTGATAATGCAGTGTAATCTACTTTTGATATATCAACAGCAGTATTGGGAAGGATTTCTTCATAACCCAAATATTTCTCCATTAGATATAAAAACACAGATACACAGAATGTAATGAATTATTTCAAGATGTCATCATCATCAGAGTATGAATAACAAAAGTATAAAAAATTACCAATATATTTGTATTAATTTCCAAAGGTTTACAGTTCAGAAAAGCTTAGAGACCTTCCACAATTGACACTTACCCTTTTTACAGTAGGTAATTAGATGGAAGTTGCACTCTTTATAATCCCTGTTGACTACTACACTTGTTACTACAGTCCTCCTCCTTCCCAACCTCCACCATGAGATTACTCTCCACTCCAGACACTATTGATTGAACAAAATTAATCTAGGAACCTTCTCTCAGATCTACGTCACACAAGAGTCTTTAACTACGCACTAAATTGCGTCTGCATATCTGTATGAAAAAAACAGTAACTAATCATCAACCATCCAGTAATCCATATTTTAAACCCATCACATTTACCAATCCAACAACTCTTCACCATGTCCCAGTCGCTCAGCCCCCTGTGGTCATGCTGGCAGCAGTGAGAGTGGAGACGTGTGGGATCCAAGATCAACACATTTACATTTAGCAGACGCTCTTATCCAGAGCGACTTACAGTAAGTACTGGGACATTCCCCCCGAGGCAAGTAGGGTGAAGTGCCTTGCCCAAGGACACAACGTAGTTTTGCACAGCCGGGAATCGAACCAGTAACCTTCGGATTACTAGCCCGACTCCCTAACCACTCAGCCACCTGACTCCCCAACACATGGGCATGCTGTGGACACATGGCACGGCAGCGGACACAAGCCTTAAAGCATAGGGTGTCCCTGTCCCAACCCCTGCTCCTTCACTCTCTGTGTCAGTGTGACGATCGACTGGGACAACTTGTGCAAGCGAATGCATGTCACCGGAATGCCACTGGACTGCCAAATACTCTTTTTGCGTTAGCACCAGTGGACACAGCAGTTTCATTTTAATTGACTGTAGACTTTCGGCTGCAGGGCTAAAATCAGCAAGTCACAAGGGTTAAGAACACAATAGATTATGGATTATCCTTGACTGTTTGTTTAACACTTGTTTTAAAACAGGATCCTCAGATGAGAGAGGGGACACAATTATAAGTAAAGGCAGAAAACATGTAAACATTGAGATAAAAACAGATATGAGAAAGATGTGTGGAGAACAATACCTGTATGTCACATTCACACAAGCAAACCCAAAGCACTTAAAATAGGTAGACAATGTATGATGAGGTGTGATGACTGTTCAATTCGACCAATGCTACAATGATGAGCAGGCCAAACAGTCAATTATGAAGATATTATGATCAAGGCTCTAATGCAAGCAATAACATAGCATCAGTCATCTACCTTCTGCCAATGTATCTACTAATAGCGGTTTAATCATGGTTTGGTGACTTCAAAGGGGTTATTAGTTTTCACTTTACCTCTTACATGAAAGATGCACACCCACCGATGAGGTGAGATGAGGTGCAGTAATTACTTTCTTTATCTGAGTTTATGGATATGAACATCAATGTCATCACTTATTGGGGTTAACAACCCACATGCAAAGAAACTTTTTCCGTGTAGTGACATCAAAGCTCTGTGACATTTTAAACACGCAAGGAAGCGGGAAGACTAACGTTTCAGAGATATTTCATTTATCCAAAACCTTGCTGTGGGGGGCGACCCTTGTTAGTTGCAGACAGCAATTAGTGGCAACCTTTTAGTCTACAATGTTCCTACAACCAATATGAGTCAGTCTGCAAATAGAGATGCCTATGCTGCCTGTCGTATAACGGATACTAATCATGAATACAGCGATGCAGACTGTGACACCTAAAGACAGATGGACGTGTTCATGTTCTCATTGACACGAATACGTTGTTAGAACAGACAACATTCAGTATTTTTTTCATGCTCCAAAGCTGCAAAATTGACAGAGTAAATAGAATAAATTAAACAATTACAGGGTTCTATGCAGTACATAAAACAATTGCAATTTGGAAGAAATTGTGTCACGTTAACAAAATTAAATTAGCTGATACTGGGATGACACATTGTTTTTTTCTAGTGAAGTATCAATTAAAATATCGAGCCTAACTAACAGGACGGCGACCCTGCGGAACTGCCACAAAAATGTTTCTGCTTGCACAATTTTTGTTAATAAATACATGACAAATCAATTATTAATCTGTCTTTAATGCATTTCATACCTTATTTATTTAACATTAACCAACATTTGGAGATGTAACTTTCACCTGTTAACTTTTTCAGTTAAAGGCAACAGTCTGTATGCCTATGCATCTCTGCACTGACCAAGCTTGTCGTTGCCTATTGCAAATAATAACAATTTCTTAATTTATAAGTCAAGATCAACTGAGTCTAAAAGTGAATTGAGCAGTGAATAGCAAGAGGTGCTTGGTTGACAAGCGAGGATTACAGTTGACTCGTGCAGCCTGTTGATTCAATGGGCTTCAAGAAAAAGGCGAAATACATACCAATGACAAAGTCATCAATAAACAGGACTGACAATAACTGACAAAATAAACTACTATATATGAGGTTTAAAGGTTAAAGCTCAACCATAGAAGTAGAGGTTGGAAAGCGAACCGCTGCCGCACAACCCTGAGCATAGTTTGTTTACAGAGCGCTGTCAGAACATTCTTTAGCAATAGAAACCATCAGCACAAATGGGACTCCTCCAAAACATTAAATAAGCATTCAGCCTACCTTGTTGAAATGAAGAACTGTGTTGTCTTTTTTAGATAAAAGTGAAGGAAAGCTCCGTAATTTAAACGACCTAGAAATACAACCTCTCTCCGATCTCCAGTTAGTATTAGTAACAGTTCGCTACGCAGTTATCTCTCGCTCTCTCTATGTCTCTCTCTCTCTCTCTGTCTCTCTCTCTTCCACCCTTGCTGTAGCTCGCTCCGCGCTCGCTCGTTCGCTCCGTATACCAACCGCCCACTTCCGGCGCTGTCTGTAGATGTAGGTGAAGTTAGTATGCTTTTTATTTAGAATGGATCGCAGAAAAATCTAATTCAATACCTTTCGTATTGTAAAACAACGATAGCCTACTTTTGATGACAAGAATGTACAGATTTTTTAAATATTACAAAACAATATAAAACTAGCTAACCATTATTTAAATGTATAGCCAGGCCTATATGTATGGAATTATTCATATATTTTAGATTAATTAATTTGACCAATGGTATAACAGTATAATGGGTATGTTGTTTTGTTGTCGTTGTTTTTTTTGTTTTTATGTCCATTAAATTTAGGAATACAATAGTTTGTCTACAGCCAATGAATCTATTAAGCAGAGATAACATCCTAGCTGTTCCCTGGAAACAAGGTTGTATTTTTTGACCATCAACCCTCTTCCAGTCATATGTCCAAGAAAGCGTATGAACGGCCCCAAGCCATTCATAGAGGCCTAGACTTATTTCATGTTCATAAAAGCCTTATTGTTTAAGTAATTGACTGTATGAAAATAAACAGGCGAATCCACACAGGAAATTCGACCACATCCATCAAATGATTGACTTTTGTGAGCATTCTTTAAATATTAAATATATCTTGTTGTGGTGGACCATAGCGACATACGGTGGTGAATAAGTTGTATTGTCTCTGCACAGCAGACTGATCACGGAGCAAGTTCATCCTGGGAAAAGCCGAGACAAGTTAAAGATCTGCAAATTGCTTCAGGAATGAGCGACAAATAATACATGCAGTATCAACATAGAAGAAAAACAATGTCAGTAAGCATTAGAAAACAGTAAGAGTAGAAGAAAATGAGAGACAAATATCAATGTGAAATTGAGCAAGATAACTGGGGAGAGGGAACGAATGGGGGTGGCTTCATTTGATTGATATTCCATAATGACATAATGATCAGGCAAAGAAATATACATTATTCATGATGCAGTATCTCCAGTCTCATGTCCATTCTCCACTTGCAGTGGCTCACTGCTGTCACCAAACACCCTGAAAGGTGTCAGGATCAGGAAGAAGAGGATTCAGGATAAACAGTCAACTGTCGCAACCCAACAACTGAGAAGCAGAAAACCAACTCCTCCCAGATGGTTCAGAGGAGTGAACCATCGCCTCCATTTTTACCTGCTTCTGTAAATTCTTACAGCAATGGGCCTACTCACACACACACACACACACACACAGGGCACCTACGCACACACACACACACGACACCTACGCACACACACACACAGCCCCATGTATCATGCCACCTTATTGCACTCCGTTGAAGCTGAATCCATTCTCCAAACTGATTGGCCTCCAGCCAGGCTGGAGGGTGACAGTTACTTCCTAAAAGAGCCCAGTCAGCAGCTGCTGATGGTAAAAGCTGTGCATTTCCACACCCCCTCATCTTCTCAAGCCTGGCAGGACAGCATGTGTGTGGGGTGTAAATATTGTAAGGAGGAAGAAGGGAAAATAACCAGGGGCAAATAGAGAACAGAAAGGAGGAACGTGATGTATCAAAATGTGCATATTTATCCCTGTTTATCTTACAATTGTAATACTAAAAGATGAAAAAGTAGGTCACTACAAAGAATGATCAGATTTCTATACGTTTTCATAAATTAAATATTAGTAAAGCCTGTGTTATAAAAGGTCCTAGGATGCTTCTCTAAAACTCCCATTGATGCCTCCCGTAGTGAATGCGTAGAAAATGAGAACTCGTAACAATCAAAACAGAAGGAACAAGTAGAAGAGGAGTAGAATAGACTAGATGCAGACAACCTGGAGAAACAATATAATCAGGAACACAATAAAATGATTCATCAGCATTTTAGTGTGTTTTTCATTTGGTCTGACACAAGCTCTTTATTAGTGCCAAAGAGCACTTTGCTGAGCAGAGCTGAGGTAATGAAAGGAAACTTGTCAGATGAATTGACTATTGATCCAACCAATTATTATTCATCGTGGTGTCATCCAAATCTACTCCCAAGTATCAGGATGTTAGTCTGAAGCACCAGTTCAGTGATGTCACCAGAAACAAAAGAAAAAATCCTAGCATACGCAACACAATAAGACACTATCATTACATGCAGGCCAAAAATATATATATAACTTATTCACACTGATGTTTAATAAACCCCTTTGGGGTTTTAAGTGTCAAGTGTTGGAAGTGATCATGTTTTTATTATCTTTTAGTTCAAACTAAGAGTAATAACAGAATCATTTACAGAAAGCTTTTTACCATTACATACAGTACAGACAAAACTCATTACAGAAGTGATTAGATGTGTGAAATAGTATGAGGCAAGGAGTTTGATCTCAAAACTGTTCACAATTGATTTGTTTAAATAACACAAAAAGACAAGTTCACATTTAAGATAATATCTAAAATAATGAAGTCTTCTTAAAGTAATTGTTCATACTTTATGTGTTGTATTTCATGTAATCAGATATCAGGCACTTGGAAAAAATAAAATAAAGTTATTAATGTAAAATGGCAAGTGCTATTCACTACTGAAACAAATGTGGGTGGCTTCAGCACCACTGCATATTTGTGAATGATATCTAAATTCAATACTCTCTCTACCTGCTGCATGTGAGACAGAATAAAAAGGTCAGTTAATGATGAAGTCTGTTTTCACACAAGAAGAGAAAAGAAAACCTTTCATTTCATAGGAATGACCTTTATAAGCGACTGAAATTGGCCAATTTAGTTTGTCACTTCGGTCCTTATCTCCTTATTTAATGCATCAGATAGCTCACAACCTCAGGGTTTCTTTGTGATACACTGTTCTAAAGAGCAATTCAGGAACAATGGTAACTAAATCATTTAGAGACCCAAACATGAATAGCACATTTACAGATACAGACAAGTGGACTACACAGATACAAATAAATGGACTACAAAAACATCAACCATGAAATGCCACAGAACATTATAGCTAAGTAAAAATAACCGTCTTTGAAAAGCTGTGTGATTGGAAAATCAAAATCCTCCTGATTGGACATTCTTGTACAAACAAAAACTCAGGATATTTAAAAGAAATTAAAACTATATGAAAACAAAAATATATATTTTTCAAAAATAAGTTCTTAACAAAAATCTCACAGGTAGAATTATATTCTACCACTCTAAAGTATATGGGAGCCACCGGTGGATGCCTAAAAACACAGTAATAGTGAAATAACCTATGATTTTATCATTAGCATAGTATGTAGCCATGCAAGGTTGCACAGACAGAGTCAAAACTCTTGCCTAAAATCACATACGTGTACGATACAAAAGTCAGTTGGAACAGAAAAGAAAAGTTGAAACTGAAAAAGCAGAAAGGTTTCCGTCACGCTAACAAACGTTCTCTTTACATAGGAGAGGCCACGTCCGAGCTCAACTCCATATCCAGAGTTAAAGACTCTGAAAAGAAAAGTTAAGAGTTGCCATTAAGATACTAGTTTCGAACACAACATGTGTAAGAAAACATGTGAGAGCGTGTCTGACGTATGTATGTATGTATGTATGTATGTATGTATGTATGTATGTATGTGTGTGTGTGTGTGTGTGTGTGTCAGGCTCTATCACTCACCCATCTGTCCAGGGTTGGGTTCAACCTCGTTATGCATGAGGGAGTCCAGGGTGCGTGGGGACATGGGAAACAGGTCGCTGGTGTTTCCTGAGTTGGTGCTGTAACAGAGCACAGCGTGGGGAGACAGTAAGAAAGAGACACCTTTCCTCACACACACAATGGAACACATGCTTTCAAGGAGAAGTCTATATGTCTACACACACACACACAGACCCATGCTTACCAAGACTGAAAGTAATGGTGAGCATGTCAACAACAGTTATGACCATGGCATGTGGTACAGTGGAGATGCTGGACATGGACTTGTGTTGATTTGGCAGTGCTATATTATTATATAATAATTATATTATTATATATATAGTGCTAGAGTATATAACATTCATTGTGATGTGTTGCTTGTGTGTGAGTATGTCAAAGTACAGTGGGATATGGAGGGTAGTGGATGCGAATGGCTGAAGAGAGAAACAGGTGTGAAAGAGAAGGAAGAGTAGTGACGAGTGAACAGATGAAGCTACACTTCTCGAAGGCAGAACTGGGTGCACATATGACTAACAGGTTAGTGTTAATATAATTGAGTGCAAAACACAATCCCACACAATTCATTTGACTGAAGAAGGTGAAATGAAACTATCAACCAGGGATAAGAGATCTCTACTCCAAACGGACATCCAATCACACATACGCCAATTAAGCAAAGGATGCGTCACTGTCAAGATTGTATGAATCTCCTCAAATGCTCCCAGGATGGCAGCACAAAGACAGATATGACACTGTAGTTAACAAGCTGTCATCATGGATCACTACAAGTGTTGCTAATAGACAACAGGAGTGACAGCGGAGACAACTAGGTGATCTACAGTCGATTTGGTATTTGTCTTCTTGAACTATTGTATGTCACTTGTGTGTTACTTACACTACTTGTGTACAGCCTGTTTAACCTGCAAATTTACATTTAGTCATTTAGCAGACGCTCTTATCCAGAGCAACTTACAGTAAGTACAGGGACATTCCCCCCGAGGCAAGTAGGGTGAAGTGCCTTGCCCAAGGACACAACGTCATTTTGGCACGGCCAGGAATCGAACCAGCGACCTTCTGATTACTAGCCCGATTCTCTAACTGCTCAGCCACCTGACTCCCTTGATTCATCCCCAAGAGGATGAATCAAGTACCTATCCATTGGTCAATGTATCAATCTATCTAGATGTGATTGGAAGAGAGAGCCTCCCAGACCCAGAAACCCGAGACGACTGGATGAACCCGAGGTTAGAACCGAGGAGACGGAGGTGAGTGGGGAACAACACAGGAAGGGGAGGGGTTTTAGGTGAGCAGTGAAGGGGAGGGGGGGGCTATCTCCCCTGAACAAGGACAAACAAAGGAACACGACGCCCTAGAGATCATGCCACCTCCCTCTGCGCCTACCCAGGGAATCCGCTTGCAAGCAGATCGCTGTCCGGAAAGTCCAAGAACACGGAGGGACACCTACGGAGACAGGTCATGTTCTCACTGAGCATAAAAAAAAATTAAAAAAATAAGAAATTAAAACTATATGAAAACAAACAAACAAACAAAAAATCTCCAAAAATAAGATCTCAACAAAAATCTCACAGGTAGAATTATATTCTACTACTCTAAAGTATATGGGGGCTACCGGTGGATGCCTAAAAACACAGTAATGGTGAAAGCACTTCCATGGACCAGCCTGCACAGAGCCCCGTGGAGCCGCAGGGCCCGGCTCAGCTGAGCAGGTCACTTTCCAAAGGCCCAACACCATCACCACCATCACCATCACCACCCCTCCATCTTCCTTCTCCCTCTGTTCTCACTGAGGAACTGAAAATCTACTCCTGCTAAACAATCCTCGAGGCTGTATATACCATCTGGCTACTCCTGCTTGTCCGCTCTCCTGGGGCTAACAGTCCTCCAGAGCACAGAACGCTCTGGGCCCCACCCATCTCCAAGCCCCCCCCCCCCCCCCCCCCCCCCCCCCCCCCCAACCACTACAAAACAACACAAAGAAGTTGTGGAGGACATTCAGAGATTTGGGCTGAATGGAGAATTTACACAGAAATACAATACTGCTTTGTCTAAATATCTTCTTGAGGACATATCTAAAAGATCTCCAGATGAAATTACAGTGACCTGACTGAAAGCCACTGAGTAACATTAGAAGGCATGATAGCCAAGCAGGCATTTACTCCCAACAGATACTTACGGGGTCACGCAGATGAACTTTGTCTTCAAGTATGGCTGGGTGACTGTTTGGAGAGAGAGAGAAAAGTGTTTGGAAAGAAGTTCACTCCTATGGTAAGACATTTTCATATTCAAACATATCATTGTGTCCTTCACCATCTAAGTACCATTCCCATCATTGCCAGCATAAAAGGGAAGACTCACCGGAGTCTCCGGTTTCAGACTCGGGTGTGGCCTCAGAGCGGCAGTACTTCCCGAACGCCTCCTCCTTGGGGATCTCGGGGAACAGGTACACCAGCGGAGACACCAGGATGTTGGTGGCATCCATGATCTTGTAGCCCATGATGATCTCGGCGAAGGACATGCTGTTGAGCTGTTGCTTGGTATACGGCTCCACCGATTGGATTTGGGTCTTCCCTACACACACACACACACACACACACACGCACGTCAGGAAAGCCCCAACAGCCTTACCGAACGAGCCGACAGAGGAGGGGGTGTCCTCACCGCTGATGTCCTTCTCCACCCAGGTGAAGGTGATGCCTCCCTCTTTGCTGCTCTCACTGAAGCGCAGCAGGAAGGTTCCAGGAGGTTTGGGGCTCAAGATGGCCCTCTCCCTCTCCTTACTGATGAAGCCCAAGATGTACCTGGTGGAGAGAAATAAACAGACAAAGGGTCCGAAAGAGAGAGGGGGGGTTATTTGTCTGTTATGCATGCTGTTCCAGGTTAAGGGATACTGACCTCAGGGAAGTTTGCCGTTATTGGGTCTCTCCCTCTCCCCCTCCCCATTACTGCATCACCCTCTGTGTCATGAACTTTTTAAACTTGGATCCTAACCAGCGTTTCCAGTAAGCCATAGTGCAAATAAGATAGAAGGGGGAACACAGCCAGAAACTCTCACCCTTCATTCCACAAAGCCAGGATGAACTTCTTCACCAGGTCTATTATGTTGTCCAGCCACACCCAGAAGGAGAAGCCTTTCCCAGCCATGTTTTCCTGAGGGAGAAAAACAAAAACAATTTACAGAATAAGCCAGGTTCATGTCAGTTCGTCTGACTCGTTTCCAGTTGATTCGGTTCCATAAAGCCAGTTCAATTGAGTTCAAGTTACTATGGCAATAGCCTGTGATGTTACTTAGCCAGACGTTCCTGTAACGCTGACCAGACGAAGAAGAAATGATTTACCACAGACTTTCTGGCGTTATGCTATATTTTACTTTACTTTTACTTTATTAACCACTATCAATCAAAAATGTACATTTATAGAAAATCTACATACATAAAAAAAACTTTTACTAGCCTACAAATTAATCATATGGTAGTTTGTGGTAAAATGTCTTGATCTAAATTACCCCAATATAATGATCATAGCTACAGAAACTAATCGATTCATAGTATTTATTTAAAACAATGTCAAAAAAGTCAACATTGATGTGTTTAGTGAGTGAATGTTTTTCTCATCAACGAAATAAAGGTCTAATAAAGGATCTCAACCTACGTATCGTTCATGTCAATCACGGCTTGTCAATTTATTTGAATGAGGTGGTGGATGATGGAGCTGTCACAGTATGTGCTTCAAAGAGAACTCATTTTCAGGAAGAAGTCACGTGAACATTGATTTTTGTGGATCGAAATGATCCACATTCCACCTTTTAGGCAGCTTAAGAATAGTGTGCACCCACAATAATATTGACGACTTGAACCTGGCACGAATGAGGTCGGATTGAGAACCTAGAATGGGTCTATGTGGAACTGCTTCAGCCCCGATTGATTGGTTAGGTCAATTTGGGACTTAAGTTTCGGGACTTTAATCCCAGCTTTATTTGAGCGGGCAAGCCACAGGAGTACACAATGGAGAACAGAGAACTTGTTAGGGTGAAGACCTACTTTACAGAACTTGGCCCAAGTGATCTGGCATCCGGAGTAGTTCACACAAGGCCCTGAATCAGAGACAATGCACACAACAACCACAGACAAGTTAACGTGACGACACACACAGTCAGTACCGGTTTGGAGGCTGATATTTGTCACAGCTAGACAGGGTGGACAGGGGGGGTTCTCTGGCCTCACCCAGCAGTTTCTCAGCCAGGGTGGTGAGCTGCTCGATGGTCAGGCCTCTCTTGGTGGTGGAGGAGAACTGCCAGCTCAGCACCTCGGCCACCTGGTCCCACGTACCCACCGGGGGCTTGGTGAAGAAGTTCACATTCTACGGGACAGGAGACAAACGTTCATGCTAATCTCACATCTGGCATTGAGGTGACTGAAGGAGGAAGGGTGGTTGTCCCTCCACCAGAGGGAGCTGTGCTACCTTTGGGTGGTTGGTGAGCATGTTGTACCACAGGATGGAGGCCCAGGCATTGGGCATCTGGCAGATGTTGGAGATGACCACCACCGGTAGGGAATGGGTCTACGACACGAGAGACAGGCACATCAGGATTAGTCAGGTGCACAATAATTCCCCCCCCCCCCCCCCCCCCCCCCACACACACACACACACACACGAAACTAACATTCAAATGTTTTCACAGATGTGAAGCAGAAAAAAAACGACAGTGACATGTTACAACTACCAACTGTTTACTCTCTTCTTGAGCGAGAACAAGCCAGTGTCCCTGCCAAGCCTCATGTGAACGCCCCTTAACCCGTTTGTCTTCTCCAGTGTGATAAAGACCATGACTAATCGGTTTTCACCGTGCTGTGTTTGTGCTGCCAGCACAGTGTTCAAATCAACACACACTAGTACTGTCCTCAAGGACTTGACCACCTCTGTTCTTCCTGTGCCACAGCAGGTGGGTGGGACTGCTCAGGGAAGGGGGGGCTGGATGTGTGGCACATAGCATGATTATCAAGAAGTCATCTCTGGGCATGCTCCACGGGCTGGGAGGTGGAGGGGGGAGCGTATGGGACGGCTGGGTGAGAGGACCGGGAACAGCAGGGAGTGGAGCTCCCCGTTAATCTCTTGTTAAGATGCTGAAGAACGAGCCGCTTCACTGGAAGCCGTGGGCGGCATGGCGAGTGTCGAATCACTGTCATCCATCGGCTCGCTGTGCGCGCGGCAAAGTCACGGCTCATCAACGCTGTGCAGTTCTCCGAACTGATTGCGTTTTCCGCATGCAGAAGTGGGGAAGTACGACGCGCGCTACGCTCGACGGCTCTTCAGTAGACGCCCGGTGACGCAGAGTAGCCGGCTGTCGCCAATCAAGGCTCTCACCTCCAGGTCGATCTTCAGGCCCTGATGGTAGACCTCCGTCTCGAAGGTGATGAGGTGGAGCTCCTCGGTGACGATCAGGGAGGCCTGTGGAGGACAACACAGCTCAGACGGCCACGCAGACAGGACCCTCGCCGCTAGTTAGGAGACACCTAACACCGCACACGTTTCCCCCCCCTTTCAGTGATTCAGCTTGCATGGTGAGCTGTGTGAAGGTGGTTGTGTGGTGCGAAGGGGCTCCTCACGTCACTGTTGGTCCGGCCTCCGTTACCACACCTCTGCTCCCTCAGGGTCTGGAGGACACAGGGGGTGGGGGGGTATTGATCATGAACAGTTCCAGAAGGACAGGGTGCATGTAAATGTACGGGATGTGGAACTAGGGCCCAGACTCTGTCCCTCACCAGGTGTTTGAACTCTGCCGACAGGCTGCCGTTGTTGGACTCTTCCATGTTCATGACCTTGGTGTTGGTGCCCAGGATGTTGAACTTTCTCGACCTACGGTGACCACACGGTGGAGAAAATCAATCAAAGCATTTTTGTGCCTTTACAATAAAAGTCTGATTAGAGGCTTACAAATCTGAAACAGAGTTTCTGATGCAGCTGACAATCACTTACCCTCGAATAGCAGCCACGTCACCAGACTCCCTGTAATCAAAGACAGACATTTAATGAGCTTCTACAGAACAACATTGTGTATGTATATAGCAGGGGCGTAGCCAGAAAAATATTTTTGGGTAGGCCTAGAAAAATATGGATAGGCATCTTTTCAGATGGATATATATCGTATATTTTAGCTTTCTGGATGATCAAGACAGAGGTACAGCTAGCTGTTTGGAAAACATACTTGTCAATACACACTTTTATCTTCAACTGGTAATTCAACTCAGGGAACTTCACAAGTAATCTGAAAGAGAGAGAGATAACAGTTTTAATACAGGTGCATAGCAACACGATAGTTCATGTGATAAGATAGAAATGAAAACGACATATGAAGCAGCTCATTTCTCACCTGACTTTGTTGGTGAACTGCACGCCTGTCTTGATGACCAGTGGTCGGTCTGGGTGCATGGGCATACAAGGCTGTCTCTCCACCACAAAAGCACTGCAAAAGCCAGATCACATCCATGAAAGGTTTATAACAACATCACACTATTTCATTCTTTTTTTTTTTATGATTAAATCCATCTCTGGAAATGTATCTATTTAAGCCCTGATATTGCAGAGTAGTCCAGGCCCACACCTCTTCATGAGGTTCCTAAACAGGTCAACAATCTTCTCCTCCAGAACGGGCCTGTGCTGGATGATGGGGTCCCCCTTGTAGGAGACCTTCTGCTGCAACTCCTCCAGCTTCTTGATCTGCTGGCGGATCTGGAGCTGGGACTCTGCCAGGGATGTGATCCTGAGCGCAGAGAGAAACAGGAAATCATCTTTACAGTGCAATGTGTCACCTATATAGTGGGGTCAGGTGGCTGAGCAGTAAGGGAATCGGGCTAGTAATCAGAAGGTTACTGGTTCGATTCCCGGCCGTGCAAATGACGTTGTGTCCTTGGGCAAGGCACTTCACCCTACTTGCCTCGGGGGGAATGTCCCTGTACTTACTGTAAGTCGCTCTGGATAAGAGCGTCTGCTAAATGACTAAATGTAATGTAAATGTCTATATCGCCAACGTGTTCTCCTTATGTGCATCTTGGTACACCACCACAGGAGCTAAAGGGGGGTGGGGGATGCTGTGAGGAAGAGGGGGGACTAGGGGAGGTTACCATGTCTCCAGGCGGTCCAGGCAGATGTTAGGTGGTCCTCCGATGCAGGCGATCTGCTGCCTCCTCTTCCAGTCGGCCAGCTCCTCGTCCGTCAGGTTCTTCTGCACAAAGTCCATGGCCGACAGCAGCCCTCCCATCTCTGTCACGATTTGCTGAAAACGTGAGGCAGACGGAAGCGTGTCAGTCAAGCCTGCGCTGAGCCTGCCCTACGGAGGCTCTCTGAGGAGGACCAGGGGGCATACCCTCCGGAGCTGGTCCAGGGCGCTGAGCATCTGCTCCAGCTGAGCCATCTTCTGCCTGGTGGCTGCGGCCTGGCTGTTCCCATTCAGGTCCTGGGACAACTCTGAACACAACGACAACAGGAAGTAGTAAAGAGGTATGCCCCTAACTTTAACCGAGGAGTTTGAATGAAATGATGATAATAACGTAATACTGAATTCATCTAGCTTTCATCCAAAGCAATGTAGAGTTGGGAAACCCGTGACCTATTGATCTGCAGTCAAAAGGCTGTAACCCTGAGCTTTAGACTTGTTATCCTCTGCATGAGAGATCCTGACAGGGAGTTGAAGGGAGTACATGGAGAGGCACACTGAAAACACACATCACTTGAATGGGAGACAGTAGAGGAGGAAACGTGGTCAGGTGGGCCTTACCCCCTTGACTCTTCAGGGTCTTGTAATTGAAGTCAAAATCGTCCTGCAGGTTCTCCAGCATCTTCATCTTCTGCTCCATATCCTGAGGACAAGAGTCAGATGCCAAGAGTCAGATGTGTTGTGTGACGATCCTCTCCAAGAGACCCTCCACCATCCCTCCACCTCCCCCCCTTCCAGACAAGACGAGGGGGCCCCACAGGTGTCTCACCTGCACCCTCTTCCTGATGTCCTGCAGGTTGTGCTCCAGGATCTGCTGCTTCTCAGTCACCACCGTCCCAGACGGGTGGGCTGCCGTGCCGTCCTGCACAGAGAACACAGGCTCGTCAACAACACAACCCCAAAAAAAACGTATTGGACACAAGAGGTGGGGGAAAAAATCGATTCACATTTGAATCGCGATTCAGTCTTCTAGCGATTCACAAATATCAAAAAACGCTATATTGTTTTTAAGAAAAAATATTTTTGGGATAATAAAAAACAAAAATCGCAAAACATCGTGAATCGATTTTTTAGCGATTCAAATCGAACTGTGAGGTACCAAAAGATTCCCACCCCGAGGCTCCGGTACCTGAGCGGCCGTGGTAGCGGTCTGGAGCAGTCTCTGTTCCTCCCACAGGCAGCGGGCCACGATGCGCGCGATCTCCATGGGCTTCTCCAGGTACTTGCTCTGCAGGTGCTGCTTGATGCGTCGCAGGTTGTGCTGGTAGAGAACGTTGTTCTCCTGCAGGAAGCGGCTGTACTGCTGGTCGATCTCGCCCAGGAGGTTGTGGAACACCAGGGTGGCGTGAGACTCCTTGTTTGCGGCGTAAGCCCTGCGGAGGGAATGCTGCCAAATGACTACTCGCACTTCAATTTGGTTACGGGAACACTTGGCTATTCATCGATGCTGTATCCAGATGCAATATAAACAAAGTACAAAGATAAGGTGATATTCTGATATCAATTTTTTTTTTTTTATCGAACTGAAATTATATGAGGAACAAGGATAAGATGAAAGTCCCTTATGCTGACATCCAGTCGTGAACTATTTTTGTCTTGGCTCATTTAAATTAGCCAGCAATAAAGCAAGACCCAGATGATACACATGGTGATATCTTATCTACAGTCCAAACACACTGAGGTTTATCTAACTAACAGCTAAGCCATAATTCAATTGTTCCTGTACATTTGGTCTGATTTTCAAACCAAAAATCCACTGGTGCCAAACCCAGACAAAGTGTCATTATTCTGTAATCCCCCAAAAAAGAGCCCGAGACCAGGAGATCCAGGGCAAGCTGTAAAGCTGTCCCTACTTTACAAAGAAAACCCATCTCCATCTGAACATCTCTCCTACGGTACCCACCAGTCCTGGCTCTCGATCCAGGGGGCGAGGAACTGCCTGAGCTCCATGGGGAAGCTGTCGCTGTAGAGGTGGTACAGCTGCTCCAGGTACCTGGTCTCCAGCTGCTGTAACTGGTTCCACTGGGCCATCCTGAGGGCTGCTCCTCAAACCTACAGAGCAGACACACAAGGGGCGGCTGTGGCTCAGGGGGTAGAGAGGGTTGTCTGTTAATCGCAAGGTTGGCGGTTCGATCCCCGACTCCTCCTAGGTCATGTGCCGAAGTATCCTTGAGCAAGACCCCAAGTTGCTCCCGATGGGCAAGCCGGCGCCTTGCATGGTAGCTCGCTGCAGTCGGTATGCGTGATTGAGAGTATGAATGGTTGAATGAGAGGCAAACATTGTAAAGCGCTTTGAGTGCCGCTAAGGTAGAACAGCGCTATATAAATGCAGTCCATTTACCATTTACAAGGGGCCCACGTGAAGAGAGGTCGTGGAAATAAGACACCGATGGGGCCGTCCTGAAAAAGGTCAATAGCTCTTGAAAGCCACCAGGATACACATGGCTGCTCCATGTCTTGGTCTCTATGCTACTGTGCTGTATTCCTCTGGCCACTGTGCCTTGTTGATAATGGCAGGGCAGGTTTTGTACATTAAAGAAAAACAGAAACGCGGTCTGCTCAAGCAGGAAACCACAGAAACCAGAAAGAAAGTCTGCCAACACATCACTTTTTCTAACAAGCACAGAACAGCATGCAATGTAACAGGAGACACGGTCCTCATCTTCATTCTTTTCAAGTTAACTAGGCCAAGCTATTGTCCACTTACTTGCTAACCTGTTATAAGCCCAGGAAATGATGAAGAAAAAAGCAACCTCAAGCACCTTATTCATTTATCTTTGGGTTTGAAACAACTGTTAGCATCTGGTATCCCTCTCATCTTTCTAATGGACAGAACAAACTGTTCTCTAACCAGCTGTAGCTAGGCTGCAGTTCCCACAATAACCAGCACAATCAACCCTTCTATCAACCTTCTAAATAACCATATGGGTGAAACCTAAACAATATACTAAATCGGTTGATGTTGAGGAGCTTGCAAACTTATTAAAAATGGAGGCAAAATGTTATCAATGAGACTAAGAAAATGTACAGCTCAATATTCCTGTTTCCTGCTCAATATTATTGATCGAGAAGTGAGGGGAAATAGAAAGGAGAGGGCTGTTCATTTTCCTTTAAGGTTAAAAGTCACCTATGTGACTGTTATAAAAGGAAACATAAAAAATGTTTACATTAAATTAGCCTAACAATTTCTGTTTTCCTCGTCAGATTTCATGACTAACAGGACAGGCAAAGCTATAATGCTGTTCCTACTTTCCAAAGGCACTCGTCTTTACTTAAATTGACCTGACACCAAGATTAAAAGAACAGAAACAGTCATGTTTGAGTCTGAAACAGTCTGAAAACTCCCACATCCGTACTGCTGTTCAACAGTGGGTAGGGAGTAGACAGGGGCAGCCCCTCAGAAGTCTATGTGTCACTATCTAAAAATGACCCTATTACTGTTCATGTGCACCATAGACAGAGAAATGATGTGAAGTTCTATGAAACAAAACAAAAAAACACACAGCACTGCTGACTTTCAGTCATGGTACAAAACTTATGTTTCGACCGCTGGACGTTTTCAATGCGGCTGCCTTCTACTTCTTGTGTTACCATCGGAGATGATAAGACAATGTCCCATCATTTTCTACCGCAAATCCCCGACAATGTTGGCGTACTGTCGGTTTGGGTTTGGAGGAAAACCCTCGCGAGATAGGACAGGGGGAGGGTTTATATGCTGACATCCAGCTGGTTGGTGTGTCTTTCATGGGATAAATGCACAGAAACAGCCTTTGTCTCAGCCGAGATGCTTAACTTCTTGGTAGTCCTCTAGAAGAATGGGGAGGAATGAGCAGCGAGGCGACAGCCACAGAGACACAGAACACTACTGAACAGACTACTGAACAGACTACTGAACAGACTACTGAACAGACTACTGAACAGACTACTGAACAGACTACTGAACAGACTACTGAACTCACTACTGAACTCACTACTGAACTCACTACTGAACTCACTACTGAACTCACTACTGAACTCACTACTGAACTCACTACTGAACTCACTACTTGGCTCCTCTGTGCGTTTTGCTTCCGTAGCAGAAAAACACGTCCGATGGGGTTGTCACATTGCCCGGGATACTGGCTTTCAATCACCATTGCACAAGTTATGTTCTGGTCAGCCGTTTAAAAAATTCCATGAATGGGTTGAACCAATACAATACAATGACTGACAGTATGGGGAAGTTAGTGAATACAGTTTACATTGCCAGTAATTTCTCTACTATGTATTTCCTTTAACAGGAGTGATGTAACACAGCCACCAATCTATGGCCACTCCCTCCATGTACCACTGTAAGTAAACACAAGCATCAACTACAATATACAGGTGACAGTTGTCCATCTGATGACTGTCTATCTATAATGATTGACCCCTTGGATAAATAGTTACACGTGATGCAGTGAGGCTATACATCTAATTCCGTGGAACTAGACAGCATGTTCTTAGAGAGAGAAAGAGGGGCTGTCTTCGCGTGTGTGACATTGGGACCCTGTTTATTGAATACGGGCGTTCATGTGCAATGCATTATAATATGCCCAACCGATGCACACTTGAATGACAGGTTCCAGGTATAGATGATCTCTCAAGTTTAATCAGCTGATGATGACGCTTTCCTTGAAGCAAATTAATTGATCTTGGTTTCAAACGTATGTGGACAGAACGGCAGACGATAAACGATCTGACAGAGCAAGTTAGCACACAAAAAATATTACATAGCTGTAAGCTAAAAAGGTGTGCTTTACTAAACAGACGCTCAATAAAACTTTTGCCTAGCTAATGTAGCTAGTTATGTAACAGAACGACGTAGCAATAGAGGTCTGGAGGGATTCCCCGCACCACGCTGATACTTAATTATATGTGCACAGTCAATACAAAAACTGTGTAGCGTCCCAATGTAATCACATCCATGATTTGACAACTGTATTGCATCATCAACCTTACCAATAAATGTAGTCTACGCGACATGAGCTTCCTTCACACTTACTTGAATTATCCTTTGAAAAGTCAGCCCAGTTTCAGCTGATAACGAAATTATACACTTCCGGTGCCTCTTGGAAACGTGAATCTTCTGGCTTTGAAATTTAAACGTTACTCGGCCAGTAAGAACGAAAACGGTAGCTGTTTTCAATTTCTTTAAACACGTAAAATACTTCTGTAGCCTACTCAGACCTTTCCCACCCTCGACAGCCCAGAAATGCCACTAAACAATTGATTGACATGAAAAGGCTGCAATAGAAGACTCCAAAATACTTTCATCCAACCAGTGTAAAATATATTGTTTAGAGGCGGGATTAAAGACTAAAGGGAGGTTGCGCTCAATCGTGTTTACTGCCCTCGCAATGCAGGCTGTTCCTGTGAAGCCAAACTCCCTCCGCTAGCGCGCATGTTGGCGACTACAAGTATAACCTTACAGCAGGAGGAAGTGTATTCTTCGCAACAGCCGGTCTGGAAGTCATCTGAATTACTGGCAGTGTGTACGTCATCACAGGTTTAATACGACTAAACGTGAGCAGCATTGATGTATTCACATCAGTACAGCAGCGTTGTACTGACAAGTTCCTGATATTTTTGCGACTAATGTGTCTGGTGCATAATAAACAACATTAGAAGATAGGGCCACATTTTGCTTGGATGGAAACACAATGAACTAATTGCCCTTGTAGACACTACCGTACTCGCCTTTTCTCTTCTCCCCGACTACCACTGGGTGATTTACTTCCTTCAGTGTCTAAACTGCAAACACTTAGTGTGATAATCTTGTTTTCAAATATTAACTTTAGTTGGACTTATATTAAGTATATTAGACAAATATATTTTCTAGTGACTTAATTAAAGTACATTATACATTATGTAAATCTTATCAAGTGAAATTCAGTTTATATGCTTGTTTTAAGCATAAGAAAGCTCATAACTAATATCTTTGTCCTGGTAGGGATTTTTTTTGCAATGTACACTAAGTGATGCACAAGTTACAGGTTTGTCTGAAGAGGAATAATGAAAGTCCATCCAAATCTGAAGTTTCTAAGACAAGAAACTCCTTATATCTACATTGACAATTCTAAACTGATTGTGCAAGTACTCTTTCGTAATGATATGAAAGGTCATGGCATATCATGGCTAAGGCCTAATATTATTATATATTATATTAATATAGCCTATTTGGTCATCTTGTGTGGTCATTTGTAGAAATGTTAAAAGACTGAAAGACAGAATGTAGTACATATTTAACATTTCGATGTTCAACCACAGCTTTAAAACACGGAATAAGAGAAGCCATCAGGTGTAAGTCAGGTTTTATTGATATATGTAGGCTATATATATATATATATATATGTGGTTAGGCAAAATGCTTTGATTACACCGCCATTGTTCATCAGAAGCTTACACAGAACAATATGACCATTAATTGATGTTCAGGCAATGCTGATGCATTTTTGTCACATGTCCCCTTGGCCACATCTGTGACAGTTGTGTGGCTGGTCATTCGACATCTCATAGAAGCAGACAGTGCCACTGCCTTGTCAGGCTACATGTTGTGGACAGAACAGACCTCCAGACCTCACTTCAGTACACAATCCTCCACCTGTTGTTGTTGGAGGAGTGGGGGGTAGCAGTGTCCCTGTGTGTGTGTGTGTGTGTGTGTGTATCGTTAGATTTGGCCTTGGACTTACATGGTTGACATGTGTTACTCACCTTCCAATCCACATCTACAGTGCTCCTTCAAGTGTCTGCTCCATTTTGCCCACCCCCCAACACAAACACTCGGAGAAAGCACTCTGCTTAATCAGGTTCCCTGCTCTATTGATTATCCTAATGGTGTTCCGTGGAAGTGGCCCTTCCCACCATACCCTCTATTACAAGGTCAGACACAGGGACTCTGGGGCAGAGGAGGAAAGCCCTCTCTTTTGATTACTATTACACAGTGCTGTCAGTCCTTGCCTGTCAAACATAACTAGAGGACAAGGCAACACCTGCATTTACCCACTGAGCTAATCCAGTCATTATACAGTCTTACGGATACCAGCACATCACACACAATTAAACTGACCCTACATTAAAATTCACCAAGTGATTCAGACACTAAGACCAAGGAGCGGCCATTAATTTTCTCCTGGTCCTTTACCTTTATAAAACTACTTTAACATTTACAATCTCTGGCAGATGGATCCCAGCCCTGGGTAAGTTGGTAATGCTATTTAATGTTCATGTGCCATTTAGAATTTTATTAAACTGTTATCTAGCTGCAACTATAGCTGTAGGGCATCTCGTGTTTATCCTCACAATTACAGCAGAGGAAGTGGCTTAGAGTGCTGTGGCCATGGCGACACATTGGGTAGTTAAGGTTGTCAATCTTCTGCTCTAAAAGGCTCTGTCTGTGTTGATAGCACAGCAGTATAGGGTCTTCAGCCCATATGTCTCAATTCAGAATATACTGTAGAGATTCACTTTTTGTGGCTGGAGGAGCAAGCATCTAAACACTGTGCAACATGAGAGAATAAGGGTGTGTGTTGAGAAAATACATTGCAAGTTCTAAATTCTACATGGCAGCTCTGATAAGGACATGAAAGCTCACTCCAAGATGTCTGATAATATATATATAACATCAGCTAGAAGCATTATGGTTACATTGGCAACTAGACTGTTATGGCACAGAGAAAGAAAGCTATTTCCTGACTATCACAATATCATACAACTCAAAAGTCTGTGCTCTACCTATAAGTACATCTAAACAGAGTACATCCATCCCAGTTTCAAATTAAATCTAAGTAATTTTGTCTTGTAAAAACAAAATAACATGACAAATTATGAATATCAGTAGTTTTCACAAATCTCTCAAAACAATACTATGAGGAATTTATGAAACACTTTTCATTTGGGAGGGATGCTATATATATTTAGCCACCATGACGAAAGAGGAAAACGATGATCTCCATCTTAATCTTACATTGCTTATCTGCATCTCCTTTCATGAGTGAAAAACGTCTTACACACAAACCTTCAACAAGGGCCCTGTGTTGCAAGAGCCATACGTATGTCTGCCGTCTTGTGACTGGTCACATTCTTGAACAGTTCTGTAAACTCTTCATTCAAGGAAGACATTCAGTATGTCAGCCTGATTTAGAAAGGCCCTCGGGCTCCCAGTTCATCAAAACACAAATTCACATGCCAGTAACCTTCAAACCAGGTACAATCTTCCTTTTATCATAAACATTGCTATATATGTCTGTTAGCAACTTTTGTGCATTAAATTACAACCACAAATACAAATTTCACTCTTTTGCATTGTGGTCATTCCATAGAAAACTGATATAAACAAGCGATACCTCAGACTCAGCGTTGGTGCCAACTAGTTCTCTTTGCATGACTATAATTATAAAAAGAACACAATGCTGAAAGCCTAGAACATGTGTATGAATAATATGCTTAGTTTTTGCAATCTAAATAATTAATATGAGCGGAAATTACAGTGAAATGTGTCCAGTTAGGTTAAGTAAAAATACAAATCAACGATTGTGTACATATTGATTTTTGAACATATCCAGACAGTCCTTACAATGCATGCTGAGTCATTGTTATTGAAATCTCTCTTCTTCCTTTTCCCTTCACTTTATCCTCTTTATCTGTTTATTATATCATTTTTCCAGTCCTGAGCCTATCAGTTGATATGTTTACTGCTTGTCTTCGTAGGGAGGTCTCTTTCCACCATCACCAGCTGAGAGTCCTCCGCCGCTTCCAGGAGCGCCTCCATCTCTGGGCTGTCTACGCAGACCAGCTCCCCCTCCTCCACCTCCACATGCAGACCCAGCTCATCGCCTTCCAGGGCCTCGTCCTCTTCCAGGGCCTCGTCCTCCTCCAGGGCCTCGTCCTCAGCCACCACCACCGATTCCTTGCTCTGATTCACCTCCTCCTCCCCATCCCGGATCTTCTTCACGTGGAAGGTGAAGGGCGGCACGCGGTACACGGCTGTCTTGGAGCGGGCGTGCACCGTGTGGTCAGGGGTCAGGGACTTCTTCACCTTCTCCTTGCGCTCCTGGTTGGGCGTCATACGAGTGCCCAGCTGGCCCATCTTCTTCTCCAGACTGTGCTTGGTCTTCTCCAGGTTCTCGCGGGTTTTCTGACGGGTCTTCTCCAGGTTCTCACGGGTGCGCTGCTTGGTCTTCGCCAGGTTCTCCTTGGTCTTGAGCTTGGTCTTCTCCATCTTCTCTTTGGAGAAAGCCTTCTTGATTTTCTCCACACGCTGCTTGCCGGTGCGCTTGATGCGCTCGGCCCGCGACTCCTCGATGATCTCCTCGATCTCCACCTCGTCCTCTGAGGTGGGGCCCAGGTGCGCTCCTTCATCCCTGTCCTCCGCAGCCTGCTCCTCGCCCTCCTCTTCGGCCACGCCCTCCAGCACATTCTTAGACCCCTTGGTCGACTTGGAAGCTTTGGGGGCTTTCATCTCATCCTGCAGACACACAGAGAATGCATATGTTTACTAAATTGGACATTTTTACACAGACTAAATGAAGATGATACTATGCTCATCATGAGATGGATGAGTGCATTTCATTACATGTATTCTATTTCAGAATGTGGTATTTTGCCACACAGCCTCAGATTTGAGCTTCAGTGCATCACGTTTTTGCAGTCTTTACTCCCTCTAGTGGCCAGAAATATCACGTGCACCTTCATAACAGATGCATTAAATCAAATCAATATAACGAAATAAATATGGCAGACAGGTTGTGTCTGCCATATGTGTAGTGAATATTTGAGCATGGAACATACTGTGCTCTCTGATAACCCTTCAACAAATAACTGAGGACCTTTGAACTCAAACATCTGCATCTTGTCGGTTTCCCCGACACCACGGTAGTGAGGTTTTCACAATGCTATAATGCTGTGTGTGTGTGTGTGTGTGGGGGGGGGGGGGCAAGAGAAAACAATGTTCAGAACACCTGACCCTGATCCCTGGGTTCCTCTCTCTGACTCTAGGAGGGTCGTGCGGTTGTCCCAGCATGCCCTACAGAATGGCCTTCACTCTACTGCACCACACATAGTCCTACGACTTTACTCACTATATTCGTGTGTCTGATTTTTTCTCTCTCCTCCCCATGTGAACCCTTTCACCTTCTCTTTCCATATTGGTTCTGTTTTTAAGCTAACTGCTTGTGTTGAAAACGGGCATATTTTCCCTTTAGTTTGGAGTGATTGAGTCACCTTTCCCCTCTCGTCTGTGCAGACCCCAAGCGCATAGTGAGGTCATGATTACCCCCTCGTGGGACATGGGACATGATGTAACTCACACGGTGAGGTCTCCATGGGCAGTTTTTAACCAACCCGGCTCGGAATTGTTCACAACACCCCTGTTCAGGTGAGGTTGCCTGTACATGCATGGTGAGAGCTCCACATAAGCTGCTTCCATCCAGGGACACATGAAGGGATTCTTTCATCTCAGCAGGTGTGTGCGCGCGTGTGTGTGTGTGATTGATCTCTGACTGAGAGTCAGAGTAAGGGGATGTTTGGGCATGGAATGGAAAGATCACAAGTGGTTTGACTCCTCCCACTTTCCCTTCATCTTCAAACCCCCTTGTCTCACCCCTGCCTTCCCCCTCCCACCCCCCCACCCCCCACCCCTGTCTCTCCCCTTTCTGCTCTACTAGGTATTGATTACTGGCCAGGGATAATCTGATGTACATTTTCTGGGCTCAGGTTGTTGACTAGAGACCTATTGGCTGGCAAGGGATTGGCTGATGAAACACAGGATTGGCCACTGAGAGAAACCTCCATCTTCATCATCCAATTAGATGAAACAGCCAGATCAATCGATGAGCAGGCAGAGAAGAGATACCGACCTAGCTTACTGCCACCTCCCTCCCCCTCCACTTCCTCTTCTTTCTGTTACCGCGCACCACATCATACTTGTGCTCTCCTGTCTATGTGTATTGTTCATAGGAGAGATCTGAGATGGACGTGTAAAACACTTGCAAGACACCTCACAGTGACTTCATTATCAAAGCGTGGACATCTGGAGAGGAATAGATGGATTGGGGCGAGTATGTGTTTGTATGCATACATATTGTATACAGAGGAGCCAAATGAGTTACCATGACAGGGAATGATGTTTACATCAAGGTTCCGCGTGGAGAGATTGTGGAGCAGTTGAGATGTGCTTGACTTGTTCACTGGGTTGGCACAGCAGACTAGCAGAGATGTAATCAACGTGACTGAAATAGACTCGGAAAGTTCCCCATTTGAAAGACGATTACCTGAACAATAGCTTCAACCGATACTCCACCATCTCCCCTCATGTGTTCGGAACCAGAGAAACCTATCGTAAAATGGACATTACTTCCATATCTGGTCCTGTGAGTCGGCTCGCGGGCAGTGTGTTTATTCTGGGCTTGTCTCCCTCTCTCTAGATTCCCACCATTCCCTGGCTACCATCCACTGCAACATTTTGCCCCCCACCTCTCCCCCAGACACTCATCCCCTCCCCTCAACATGGCAACAGATAAACAGAAGCCCATGTCACCATGGCAACCACCTTTAAAGTGTAAAGTCCTTGTTAAAAGTTCATGCCGGCAAGTCCCAGCCACACTTCCTTAACCTAACTGCAATGGTTTTCGTGACACATCACAGGTGTCCAATTATCGATCCCCCAAAGTCATCGGTCCTGTCGCAAAAAAAAACTGCAGCATTCCACCGGAGATATGATTCTATTGTGGTGTTTTAATATGTTGATAGGCGCCTCACCCTCCCTCAACAATGCTGAAAGGAAATGAAAACAGACCCGGGTTGGCCCGCCAGCAAGTGTCTACACCCCCACCAACACCCCCTCCCTCAGCCCCCCCCCCCCCCCTGCAGGCTAGACTCAGACTGAGAACACCTTCTCTCACTATTCAGCCTCTTCACAGAATAACAATCAGCAGCTGGAACAGGAAGCCGTCGCAGCCAATGGAAACACTGTACCGCACGGCATGCTGGGAGAGAATGAAGTCATACAAGTGCAGGAAATGAGAGCAGGGCGGAGGGGATGTCTACGCGAGGGGGCTTTGTGGCGGCCGTCCCGCTATGGCGGTTCTCTGTCTCATTACCAGATCCACGGACTGGAGGAAAGAGAGATCTGTCCACGCTCTCTCCCTCTCTGTGGTTTCTGCTCTCTGGGACAATAAGAGAGAGAGAGGAGAGCTGACGGAGAGAGAGAGAGAGAGAGAGAGAGAGAGAGAGAGAGAGAGAGAGAGAGAGGAGAGATGGAAACTCCATTAGTGTTCCCATGCTACTGAATTCTCTCTCCTCTCTCTTCCTATTGATTCTAGCAATGGAAAAGTCACGTCTACGTGTGAGTGTGGGTGAGGAGAAAGCGAGTGTGTATGTGTGTGTGTGTCTGTGTGTGTGTGTGTTTGTGTGTGTCTGTGTGTGATGTAAGAAGTGCCTGTGGAAGGGCTAGGGTTTGAGCATGTGTGTGAGGGCTCAAAGAGGGAGCTGTTTGTTCACGTTGCTGTCTTTCCTTAGAGAGAAGCCTGGCCTGGGGTGGCCTGAATCACTGCTTTTGGAAACAACTGGTGATACACCAGGTGCATGTGAGCGTGTGTGCGCGCGTTTGTGTCTGCGTGTGTGCGCGCGTGTTTGTGTGTCTGTGTGTGTGTTACAGGTGACCTGTCGGCATTAGCCTGAGCTCATGAGCGGTCTCTCAATGGGAAGCGCTACTCAGGAGCTAGAGTCTGACAATATATCTGCCTGAGGCTCAGAGAACATGATAAATAAGACATTCACTGTCTCCCACTGGAGAAAGAGAGGGAAAAAAGAGCGAGACTATAATCGGAGAGACTTCAGAAACATTTCATATGCCGGTATTTCATGAGCCTTTCTAAAGAGTTAGCAAGATAGAAAAATAAGTCATTGAGAATTAAATTATTAATTCAATAAGACCTACCAAAGACAATAAAAAAATATAAAGTTAGTCAGTCATTCACTGCAGGCAACACTGTTATGCTTTGAATAATGAGTCCAAGAAAGTCAGACCATTAACTTCAAGTATCCTTTTACATGATTGTTCCTTGAGCCACACACTTGCATGACGACGTAACCAAATGGTTGCGTGTTACCAAACATAAAGGAACAACCATAGCACAATCATACACAGCTGTATTAGAATACTGTGTCACTGTGTGTAGTCAGTGTACAGACATAACAGACATGTACTCTTGCATTCGTTTGAACTCTGTGTTCCGCTTGTTTAAACCGTAAAAGGCTTTTAGTTAGTCGAATTCTACTTAGAGGCAGTTTTATCCCTCTGACTCATGCGCACTGCTGCACATTCTATAATCTGCCACTGTTGTCATGTACGACGGAGCAGTTGTCCAGAGCTGCATTAAATAAAGACCAGTAGCTTTGACGATGGCCACTGTGGCGTCGAATCTCTACGCCAGGCCAAATAGCCCCGTCTACCCCACAAACCCTCTCTCTCAGATTTTGTTGTTCTCAGTTAATATCAGAAGATGCGAGTATCGAACAACATCATTTTGTAGATTAACCTAATCGTGATGTCCCAGTCATTTGAAACAACGTGATTTTGAATGGATGCTGTATTTCACTCGCTTGCTGTCGCCATTCAAAGACAGCTTAAATTCCAGCTGTGGATCGATTCATATTGAGTTTTTATACTGTACATTCTTTGAAATGTCAAAGAAATGTTACTGACAGATCGTATTCTACTAGAGGAGATGGAAGTACTGCTCTAACTATTTGAAACCTCAAACACCACAGTGAGGCAATGCATGTTGTTCCTAACTGTTGCTGTGGTGTGCCTTGACATAGTAGGGTAAGGAGTGTTACTGGGCACCCATCCATGGCTGTACTCCCTTGCCGCAGAACTCTCCTCTACCCCTGACCCCCCCCCCCCCCCCCCCCCCCCATTCCTCCTGAGGCAGTGTGATGAAAGATTGCTCTGGTGAGTCAAATAAGCAGCTGCCTGCTCATGTCCACTCCATGCAGCTGTGCATTCAACTTTTCAAAGTGAGCAAAGGCCCTGACCCACGGGACAGTCAGAGACATAGAGGAAGGAGAACCAGAAGGAGTCACAGGCATATCACATAAGGGGAGACAAATACCCACGTTCTATTCGGTAGCTGACCTTAATGTATTTCCACACAGTAGTTCATTTGGTGTGCTTGCTAGCCTTGTGACGCCGGTCGATTTCATGCTCTCCATAGTCGCATGAGCGAGATGTCAGCTTCCGGCCACCCCCAGGCCAACCTGGGAGTCGTCCGAACTGAGCCTGTGATGTAGGAGGCACAATAGGAACGCTGTTCTCTGAGTTACTGGGTTCCCATTTCCCTTATTCTTTTACAATATCCAATATCTAATTTCGCCCTAATATGATGGAGTGAGAATGTGAGAGAATAACAAAGAACAATGACGTACAAATATCCCAACAGTCAGAATTCCCACTTGTAGTCCAAATGAAAGAATGTCCTTCTTTTCTGGGCGCTGTGGTGCTGGAGTGCTGGTGGAGCTATAAACCCTGACACAAGAAAGGAGTTCCCTAGGTTTTTACGTCGGTGTGATTTATTACCTCACTCATAGGAGTCTGGGATACCCCTTGTCTATGAAACGGCTTTGACTAAATCCACAGGAATCCGTTGGTTACCAGTCCTGTTGCCATGGATCCAGACCAAAATGGAGCACTTGCTTTTCCACAAGCTTATCATGTACACGTACCTATCACCTACTTAATCAACATGAGAGCATTACATTAATGTTCCATTTGACACAGATGATTCTAATCTTCAACCTGATCAGTAATTTCACATAAAAATGACAAATAGCACTGTCTGGCTGCTTATCTAAGGATGGAAAACAGGTTTGCAGTGTAATGAATGTTCAGTGTCGAATGGGGCTGCACCTGCCTGGAGAAGAGATTAATGAGCCTTCCGTCCCGTCTGATAATGTCTGGTGAGATAAGAAACACACAGAGACATCCAATCTGCCCTGTCTGGTTTTGATCTTAACACAGCTAATTAGGCAACTACTTTTTGAGGAAGGGATGTGTCGGGTGGAAAAAAGTGAGACAAGGATGAAAGCCGTTCACATTTCACATCTTTGTCTGATTCGACGGGTGTGCTGCTTCGTTTTCCTCCGAGATCCCAGGGCCCTGATCTTTTCTGGGATCCATTCCCAGAGATGTCCCGCTTCTCAGAAAGAGCGATAACTACTTGTTGGTTGCGATATGTCTTCATTACAGCTACATTCCTAAGCACAATACTGTGAGAGTGTTTCTGAAGCTTGACCAGTGTGAACACCTCCATATGTAATGCTATGGGAGTCAGCGTGTTTATCCGAGCCAACCGTCCAGCCTAGATCTCACTGACAGACAATAATTCACAGGCCTCTGCCAGGAACACACAGTCCAATCAGTAGCGGCACAGGAGGGGAATATCAGCGGATAACCTTGATGAAACACAAAGGTGTGCATAGTACTGTGCTGTGCGAAATATGTTCCCATGCACATTACACAATGGTACTAAGTTATGAAAAGCAAAGTAAATCCCAAATTCACAAACCCAATTCAATCCTCTATAGTGTGTCTTCACACCTACACACACACATACACACATGCAAGCACACACACTATCAATCCGTGCAGCTGATGGCTATATTCAGACTCACTCAATGAAATGGGACACTTTGCCATTCCATACCATCGCTCCAGGGGTATTTATAATCAAAGCACCAGAGCAGATAGATAGCAGATCACCAAGGAAATATTTGGCAAAGTTATTACTATTTTGGCTGTTGCTTCACAGCAAACAGTCTCAGCTCAACTAGTTATAACCAGGATATAGAGACAAAAAACATTTGATCCAATAACCTGGACAAGAGCCTGTATGATTGGAAAGGTGACCTGATCTTTGGCTCAGCTGGTAGTGTCTGGAGTGGCGAGTTTGCAAGCCGGCCAATCAGGGTCAGGCTTTGCTGTTGACATCAGGCCCATGGCTGAATGGAATAAATGTTGTTGCAAGTGCCACTACTTTGGCTAAATTTGGTTCTCGACAGGTCCCAGACTGGTAGGTTGTGGAAAATAAAGAACACATGCACACATTCACACACACAAATCCATGCATATCCACACACACACACATATAAACACATACACACACACTCATGCACAACGGACAGGGGTCACAGTTGAGATTAGCTAATGGGGAACAGGAAACAAACAAGGCAAGGCCCATGATTGAGACAAAACAACAAGTTACGTTTTTCCCAACAGGCCCACAGTCACCACTAAACAGTCCCGGGAAGGAGGCTGCATTTGCTAACAGTGTTTAGATGTTGCACATGCCAAGCTTTAGTGTAATACAAGCATTTCTCCCTGGCCACAGGACAAAGAGATACTTATAGTATACATTATTCATGTAGATTCACCATAGCAGAGTCGTGTGAGGACCCGAGTCTCCCTAATTCCAGGAGAGGTACGAGGAAAGACAAACTATTAGACCGCTACAAGATCACCAACGACTGAGCCTAGAGCTATCGTTGGCTCATGGATGGTTTAGTCCATCAAACAAAACAGGAGATGGTTTCAGCACAGCTGAAAGCAATTCACAACAAGGCAAGCGGAACAAAGTAAGGATTTCTCCCGAGCAAACAAATCTCATCTGCCTTCTGAAGGAAGGAGAAGAGGGGTCAACTTGAAAGTGTACTGACATCTAGGTCTGAAATATGTCAATTTTTGTAAGTAACTGACATAATGTGGCTTCGATGCAGTTAACATAACACCATGCCAGTGAGTAATTCACAAATGTGAGGAGTGAGTGAGAGGGACAGTTAGCTGACGTTTCACACACCCACACCCCCACACACCCCCACACCCACACACCCCCACACCCACACACCCACACACACACACACACACACACACACACACCAACACACACAGGCTCCCCGGTATCAGATCTCTGAAGCAATGTTCTACAGAGGAGCTGACACGCAACAGTGAAATGTAGAGCCTGTCTACAAACTCCAGGAAGATGGGGGAGAGAGAGAGATAGATAGTGGAGGAGAAAGAGAGGATGGAAGAGATTGGGGGAGAGTGGAAGAGAGATAGATCAGAAAGACAGAGAGAGAGAGAGAGAGAGAGAGAGAGAGCGTGAAGGAGGGAGGGAGAGGGAGGAGAGAGGGGGAAGGGAGATGCCAGTGGGGTGAATCAGAGGGCTAACTTAGAACTGCTCTCTACCTATCTACTTACTGCTTGCCATGGCCAAAATCTTTGGAAGTTCCAAGCAGGGAATTTTTCCTGTAGATTATCTATGTGTAGGTCAGGCACAGAAAAGAAGGTAGATGAAGGGTCACATCTAAGGCCTTGGGAGTAAATGGGTCAGAAGTCTGGGACTGGAATGGGGAGGGTAGAAGGGACGCGGCTTGTAAGTGAGAAGACGGATGTCCCCTCTGATAGAGTTGGCCATGTGGCTGTCAGTGGTCCTGACATGATGATAGCACACCTTATGGTTCCCCAGCCTACTCCAGCCTATCCTAGCCATTACACCTCCACCCCTCCACACACACACACACACACACACACACACACAAACCACCCCAGCCCACCTCAGAAGGACTTTCTGACTGTGAACACCATCTCTAGCCCTTACATTTACATTTAGTCATTTAGCAGACACTCTTATCCAGAGCGACTTACAGTAAGTACAGGGACATTCCCCCCGAGGCAAGTAGGGTGAAGTGCCTTGCCCAAGGACACAACGTCAGTTGGCATGACCGGGAATCGAACTGGCAACCTTCGGATTACTAGCCCGCTGCCCTCACCGCTCAGCCACCTGACTCCTTCATCCATACATGGATCAGATCATCCCACTTACACAAAGTGAGACCTGGAGGTAACGTGTAACAGTATACCAACAGATGGCCACGTGAAAGCAAGCCCACTTCAGAGACTAAAGACATTCGTCACAGTCCCTACATTCTGGGGCCTCGGGGGTCTCTGTGTTGCAGAGGTTAGAAGAGGGTGAGGGAGAGGACAGGAGAGGAGGAGTGCCCTCTGGGTCAATAGGGTGTCGCCAAGCAGCTAGGGTCGATGACAGACGAGCAGTGACCAGCGCTGAGACCACAAGACCCCCAGCTGTTGCTGGGACCCTCCCAAGGGGGGAGAGAGGGACCAGCCCCTCGCTTTCAGAACGGGACCACAGGAGGAGGCCTCTTAAGATGAGGACTGGAACGAGATGCAATACTCCCACAGAGTCACTTCTACAGGTGAGGTTTGCAGGCCAGGTGGATCAGTCCATGTTGCGCATGAGGGGTCTTTCAGTACAGCGGATTTTCTTGACTGTTTGATGTTTTGCTGTGTGCTAAATACTGGTTGATCCTTCATGACCGCGCCCCTGCTGTTGCTCCTGGTGCCTGTCTGCTCCTGTCAATCCAGGTTTAATTATAAAGCATCAGTGTCGAAAAAAAAATGTGAGGCCAGCAATCTAAAGGAATGTGGCTATTCTCAGAGTGCAGAGACGCACGCAGTAACATAAGAGAGAAACACCTGTGGTGGACGGAAACACCTCCTGACACACACACACACGCACGCACGCATGCACGCATCGACTTCCTTCGACACACACACATCAACACACTTCCACGCTTATGGTACACTGGCAGGACTCTTCCACATACAGAGCATGGCCACTCTCAAACGTGCACCCACCCACCCACACACACTGTCACTGTAAGTACAACTGCATTTGCATAACACGGTATGTGCATTTATGTTTATTAGCGTTATGTCATTGTTGTACCCAAAGAAAAATACGAATAAAAGATGTATAACAGACAATAAAGATGTCCAGTCTATCTAATATAATCTAGCCTAATCAGATACTGGAGAGATGCACTAACACATAGACACATCAGGAGGCAGACAGGGGGGGGGGGGGGGGGGGGGGTTGAAACCTGACTCAGAGCCAGTGTTGATTTGCCATGCTGTCACTCTCTGGCTCTGCTCCTTCAGGGCCATTTCATCTGACACCCTGCAGAAGCTGGCAATAAATAGAGCTGGGAGGCCTGTACGACCACTGCGACGTGAAAGTCACAGCCACAGACACTAACGAGATGGTCTCAGTGTCCATGGTAACATGGAAGCCTCATCACAGCCGGGCTGTGATGGTTCAGTTACAGGTCCGCATGGTTTTCATTTGTTGATGTCACACAGGTGTGTACAGAACGAGGGAACCAAAGCTGGAAATGGTAAGACACAATTGTTTATTAGATGAGGAATGTGAGGCCTCTACGTGGGTTTGTTGGAACTTGACTGAGAAAGGGATCAGTAAACAGAATACCTGTTGCTTCAGATATGCTTGCACCTGCATTCACACACACAGACACAAACAGACATACATACGCATGCACAAACCGCAAACCGAATCAAACTGGCGGAGGTTGGAATCAGGACCGTGTCAAACAGCAGGGGGCCCCTGGTTTACTGGAGTAATTTATTAATCTCTCGCCCCTCTGATTAGATTTCTGCTAGATGCCAGTAGTGTAACCTACCTCCACGGTGAACATTCCTGGAGGCGGATCTGAAAATGAGACCGCCCATGCCAATGCAGACGCCCCAGAACACCCTGTTCAATATAGGCTTCACACACTGCTCTCGAAGGCAAGATCCATTCACGTGTGTTAAATCAACGGGTGCATACCAGAACACCTGGCAGAAGTGTGAGACGATACTGTTTGACACTATATGTTAGATTGATTAAGAAAAATAGTGACATCAAGGGGCATCTAAGTCAGTCGTGCCGATGTTCCCTTATTCATAATGTTGTCTGAGGACAAGTAATGGGAGACAAGTATTCACAGGTACTTTACAGATCCTTGACGGATCCAGCCCCGAGCCAGAATGCAAACTACCCAAAGTCTCATCCTGCTATCACACAGACGTTACAGCACAGCGGGCTAAAAAAAGAATAGGTCATAGAAACACAGCAACACTTGATCAGTTTAGACTCTCTCACTCACTAGTGTACATGTGTTGATTCAGAATTGAATGATTAAGCGCTGATATACCCCCTCCATGAATCACTGGGAAAATCAGAATTACAAAAACATGAATCTCTCAACACTAAGTATTTATGAAGCATCTGCTGAAGCATACTTGTGTATTACAGATACACAATTTATAGTGCAGTGGAATTGTTTACTCCTAGTACTAGTGTGTGTACACTTCTGGGGGAACATTACAGCAGCCTCAGCAATTCTATATTCACACTGGGTTATTGGGAGTTTTACAGCCAAATAGGACATGACCAATTGGCAGCGAGAGACCAGAGATCAGGTCAGATATAAGGAGAAGATATGTCTTCATCTTACACGGCAGGGGAGCCTGCCAGCTTCCTGTCACCTCAGCCGTCCTGCTTGGGGCGTTGGTTGGACTGACGGACATTGCAGTGTTTATGAGGCCCATCTGCAGATCTGCCCCTTCAGGTCTCATTGCTTTATTTAGCATAAAGGATAACTATGTAGAACCGTCATGTGGAAAAGGTCAGTATCCAGCGTCTGTTGTGTAGCCCTCAACAGTATTACTGTACAGTGCTGGGAAACTCCTCATGGAGGAAGATGTGTAAGAATAAGAGTTCTTACTGGCAGGGTCATCTCAGAGGGAGTGCCCTTCAAGCCCGTCCTGCCAACTTTACTTTACTACTTGCTTGACCTGAGTTGACTCCCTGAATGTCCACAGCGACTAACATGAAAATCCTAAAACATTTAAAGAATTTATCAACATTTTAGATGAAGATTTGTCAGTTACATATACGAAATAAATACAAAAATTACCAGGAGACCTCAATTGTCCGACACACCCTGATCATTGACAGTTTAAAGGTCCTCAAAGGTGCTCAAACACCCGACAGAAAAGGCAGTAACATCTCGCCGCTTCATAGTACACAGACGTCAGGGTCAGCTCATGCCCCAGTGTGAGGACTTTCTCCACTCTTGTGAGAGGATGTTAAAAGAATCAGAATCATAATCAGCGAATAAATCCCATTCTGATTCTGATTCTGATTCTGAAAAGGCTGCTGTGACGCTATGATAGCATTTTGGCTGCATTTCACACTACCTCACAACTTTCCCTCGCAACGCGGGGGAATGCACCAATCGCAGTGATGCGTCTTAGATGTTCCGCGCTGGATAATTGGTCACATCACATGCTTCAGTATGAAGCCTTCCTAAGTTTGCATGTTTACCAGTCAATAGACAGTATAGATCATTGAAACAGCCATGCACACATCATTCTACCAGTGAACCCCCCGTTTCCCCCTCTCCTCACCTGGTAGATGAGCACTTTGAAGTTGCGCCTCTTCAGCAGCTCATTCTCGTTGCTCTCCAGCTTCTTGATCTGACCCGCCTGCTTCTCCAGGTTGTTCCTGACCGTCTTCACGTTGACGCTGACCTTGCGCACCTTGTCCAGCATCTTGTTGACCGTGTTGGCTGTGCCCGTGTGGCTTTTGGACAGCTTGGCCAGCTCGCCCTGGATGCCCGCCACCGACTTCTCCATGTCTTGCTGCCTCGCCTCCAGCCCGTTCTGGGTCTGTTGGATCTGGTCCACCACACCGATGATCTTGTCCAGCAGGGTCAGGACCATGACTCCATTCACCTGGGCTTCTGTCTTGCTGCCGGACCCTTTCCCCAGCACCAGATCCTCCTCCTCTGAGGGGTCGTCGTCCGTGTCTGGCTCTACGGCTGCGGCCACCAGGGAAACCTCTTCGTCATCATCGGAAACCTCAGTCAAAGCTACCTGCTCCATCTTCACGCCTAAATGCGCCATGGCTGCTCAATTCACACAAGCCGCTTGCACACTCAGGACAAGAATACACTGCTGCAACAAAACCTGTCGTTCCCCCGCTGTCCAGAAGACAGGACTTGTTCCCTACTTTGACAAATGTCTCCTCTGCTTCTACACCACGGTTCCCTCAACACTTTCTACTCTACTTTCTGTCTCTCCCCTTCTGTCTCTCGCTCTCAGATCACCTCTCTCTTCCTCTCTCTTTCTCTCTGCGTTTGTCCTGGGATGTTGGCCAGCTAACAGAACGGAGCCTCTCACAGCTGAGGCATGTGTGCCCTGACTCAAATGCATCGACTCCCTGTGAAACCACCCAGTCAAACTTTTCCTTTCCTACACCCTGGTCCCCGCCCACCCCCACCCATTCCCCCCCCCCACCCCCTCTGCTTCCCTTGCCACCGGAGCTCCACCTCTTTCCATGCCCAAGCTGAGTCTATAAAACCCCCTCAAGTGCCAGTCTCCACCCCTGCTGACAGGAGAGAATCTGTCAGGATATGGCAGGGAGGGGGCGTTAGAGAGATCCAGAACGGCACACACTGGTACTGGTAATGGGGAATGAGATTGGCTGTGTTGTTTGTCAAGATCAAGGCATGTGTCGTACATTCATTACCTATTTTGCCAGAGATATACCGATTTCAGGGATTAACCGGAATCGGGAACCAATGAAAGTAAAATGATTGAATCGCAAATAAGTCTGATTGAATCAATGCAGAAAGGTATTATATATGACAGGTCAGGAGTTTGGACAGAAGTGAAGGGCCAAAAGGGGTGTGGTAGGCTGTGGTTTTATATTTCTCCAGCAGATGGCATAGTGATCAATTCTGCTTCTGAGCACCATGCCAAGCTCAGAACAATAGCCGATACCTTGAGAGGGTCAATGTCATTTTTTTTTTCAATTACCGTATCCGTGACAGATTCTGAGCTTCCCATGCAAGTATGTCAACTTCGCATTCAATAACCAGTTTCTGAAAAATCCACACGTTTCGCCATCTTCATTTAGTAAGCCTATTAGTCTATTTGTAAATAGAAACACATACATTGTTACTATGAACTTTTAAAATAAATTACTTTTTAAATATTACAGTATTTTACATGTGAATATAACAGTATGCAGTTTACAGGTGCATGCAAAATCCAAACCAGATTATATTATTATATTATTATTTTTACAAAATATTAAGTTACACTAACCATAAGAAAATAAATGTGTCATATCTTAATATATCCTAATATAAACCAAAGGAGTCAAAACATCTAATGTTTAGCTAGATTGCGTCGGGTCCTGAAGCCTCCTCCTAGATCCAGGGAAGTTCTGTCGATCAGCTGATTTCCTCAGTTACGCACAATACGCACCTTTCTACCAAGTGACGATTGTTGGGATTGCTCACTCTCATCGGAGACCAACAAGCTATTACAGTAAGACCATTGAGTTTATTAGCCAGCTGTCACGATGTTTTTTCTTAATATTAGGCTCACTGAATGAGCATACCATAGCCAGCTGTAGACAATATATAGTAGCTATGTCTTATTACAGTTTTAGTCCTAGCTCGGATTCTAGCGGTGGTACTAGTAACCTGTGGTAATAGCTAGCCTAGCTGGTTTAACTTAAACCTGAACGGGTATTTTCTGCAAAGGTCCTGTTGGTGACATTTAGTAAGCTAACTAGCCTAATGTAATGTAGCTATCTGAACTACACTAGAGAAATACACACAATTTAGCTACGTTAAGAATGGCTAACGCTGTTGTTTTGTTAGCAGTGTACGTATAGCCATCTTGCTTAGCATTATGAGTGCGATTAAGATGGGGCTGATGAACGAGGTACAGTAGCGAGTGACAGGTAGCTAAACAAAATTTGTTTCGGCTTATAGTCTACACTAGTCCCTAGAAACAGTGGATTGTATTCAATCGGTCCTGTAAATGTCACGTATTTAGCTAACTTTAGCTCACTCTGTGTTCCTGACTCTTCCATATGTATTTATTTGCTAATTTATCAAATAGATTGAAAAGCGATATTTATGTGTGAGATAGGTAGCAAGACTAGCCTAGACCTATCTGATTTCTTACTAACTAATATTTTACAGCAGCATTTAAACTGTGAAAAACTATTCAACCTGTTTGACTACAAGTCACATGGACAAGATTAATCCTTAAGCTTGTTGGGGCGTTAAGCCAGGCATTTGCATTCTGCACTTTAAAACTGGCTATCTACCCACCTTCATATAAGCGTTTGTATGGCATAGATTACTATCAATGGTGTTGCGTGCACACGATCAGCCTTCTTGAAATAGCTACCTACATTCTTTCAGAAATGATTTTGTTCAACCAAATAACTAGAAGGATCATGGGATCATGGGGGCAAGATGACAGATTTTGAGGTCAGTCACATGCTAGCATCTCAAGGTTGTGTAAACTATCACACCACTGACACAGTCATCTTCATTATTGTGGTGTAATTAGGCTTCCTGTCTTAACCAGGTTAGAGGAATGTAGGCCCACACCGTTATGACGGTGGCAAAACTGCTAGTTTCAATGAGACACACCACAAGGGCTTATACAAGAACACACACCTTCATGTTCTGCCACAACTTTAGGTGTTGGTTTTTCTAGCTAAACCGATTCTGTTTCATTGCTCCATTTCCAGGAGACTGATATTTTCCAGGTGTGCTGAGCAGGCCCACCGTACGCCACCATGGGGGAGCTGTTCAGAAGCGAGGAGATGACCCTGGCTCAGCTCTTCCTTCAGTCCGAGGCTGCCTACTGCTGCGTCAGCGAGCTGGGAGAGATCGGATTGGTGCAGTTTCGTGATGTGAGTCCCATGTGACGCGATTATCTAACGGTATCTTTAACCTCCTAACAGAGGATGTGGTATAGTGGGCTTGTTGGTTGAGATAGGGCACACCCGCGCCACTCTCATCATGTGCTCCCAGCTGACCCCATCAGACAGCCTGGGAAGCTCTTCTCATGACAGCCTCCTTGACAACCCCATGGCGTAGGGAGGCATCTATAGGCTAAGCCGAAACAAAGGACAACTCTCATTTCACTGCGTGACTTCTTTCACGTAATATTCCCACTGTCACAGGGCCATTTTTAAATGCCATTCTTGAATATATTCCTTATTTAACCCAGTATCTGATTGCACTATGTTGACCACTCATGCTGCTCATTCTTATTCTTATATATATTTTATTTTATATTTAAATTGTTTTATTCTTAGATTGTTTAGTTCTTAGGAATAGTTAAACTTCTGTACCTTTACTTAATTTAAGATTTGTGTATGTTTAGTGTTTGCACCTCCCTGCCACAGTAAATTACGTGTTTGTATAACATACATGGCGAATAAACCGAATTCTGATTCTGATATAGTATCAGGTCTGTATTCATGTTGTAGATTGTAAAGTGTGACAACCGCATGAAATTCTTTGGATGTT
Organism: Osmerus mordax; assembly: GCF_038355195.1. Taxonomy (NCBI): domain Eukaryota; kingdom Metazoa; phylum Chordata; class Actinopteri; order Osmeriformes; family Osmeridae; genus Osmerus; species Osmerus mordax. The sequence goes on along the minus strand of NC_090052.1, from coordinate 20,226,300 downwards.
TGCGTTACAGTTGAATCCAGACGTGAACGTGTTCCAACGCAAGTTTGTGAATGAAGTGCGTCGATGTGAGGAGATGGATCGCAAGCTGAGTAAGTGAGCTGTGGAGTGTAGTCTCTCTCTCTCTCTCTCTCTCTCTCTCTCTATCTCTCTCTCACTCACTCACTCACTCACTCACTCACTCACTCACTCACACTTTCTTTTGACCCCTCTTCTCTGTGTCTTCATTGGTCAGGGTTTGTGGAGAAAGAGATCAAGAAAGCCAACCTCCCCATCGTGGACACGGGAGAGAACCCCGAGGTTCCTTTCCCCCGAGACATGATAGACCTGGAGGTAACCATCCCCACCGCACACGCTCCCCTCACGCTCCCCTCCCCTCTCATGGTTGAGTCTCACCACCCAACAACTCAGGCCAATACCCTCCAACTAACAGCCCGTCTACCCCGGTCTCCCCCAGGCCACCTTCGAAAAGCTGGAGAACGAACTGAAAGAGATCAACACCAACCAGGAAGCCCTTAAAAAGAACTTCCTGGAGCTGACGGAGCTGAAACACATCCTGCGGCGTACCCAGCAGTTCTTTGATGAGGTCAGGTTTACATTTGTTTCAGTCCTGCATCCACCACTGCCCACCCCGTAAACCATCACTTGGGCAGTGGCACATTTTAACCAACACCTGTTTTTCCACTGACACGGCCATTTTTAAGCTGTAGTAGTTCTATAATGCGGTCTCATGGCATAGTAATAGCGCTCATAGTAGTGACCTTTGATGTGAAATGGATATTTCACTCTGCTGCATCAACAAGCAAAGCTGGGTTTACTTGGACTGCTATGACCTATTTTACAGGTCTTTATGAGGTTGTATGGGAGTAAATCAGTCAGTTAAAAGTGTCTCTTCTGCCAATCATTTACACGTCTCATGGGCTTTGTTAATCTGTAATCGTACGGGTATGTGTCATAAGTGTGTTGTCATTACCTGGGTCCATTTCCTGACTTGCTGTCGTGATGCCCCTCTTCTGGCAGATGGAGGACCCCAATCTGCTGGAGGAGTCGTCGACCCTGCTGGAGCCCAACGAGGCAGGCAGGGCCGCACCCCTGAGACTGGGGTGAGACCTCCCCCCGTCCCCCCCTGCCTCCCCCCCCCCACCTCTTCCCCTCTTCTTCCTCCTCCTCCTTCCACCCACGCTCCTACTTTGGACACTTGAGATTGAACTATCTCTCCTATCACACCATCTGTGGTCGGAGGCAGGGTATTCCACACCAGCCAGTCCTGTCCCCCGCACCAGCCAGTCCTGTCCCCCACACCAGCCAGTCCTGTCCCCCACACCAGTCAGTCCTGTCCCCCAGTCCTGTTCCGTTGGTCCATGATTTCATGGCTGGCGTACAGACAAGTGAATCCACCTATGCAGTCGAACGCCCGAGCCAGGATACCTCCCATTTAGATCAGCTCCTGTCCCAACCTGTTTCATGTTCAAACAGTGTGAGATTGTGACCTGATGGAGATCTCCTTCTACAGCAGGGTTAGCTGCCGTGAGGTCTGCCTGATTCCCCAGCCGTGTTAACTGGAGCCAGTGTTTGTGTCCTCTGTTGTCCTGGCGCAGGTTTGTTGCCGGGGTGATCAGCAGGGAGCGCATCCCCACCTTCGAGAGGATGCTGTGGAGAGTTTGCCGTGGCAACGTGTTCCTGAAGCAGGCGGATATTGAAGAGCCCCTGGAGGACCCAGCCTCTGTCAGTACTGACTGACTGACTCACAGCTCATTTAGACCTGGCTCTGTTGTCCTCTCCTCACTCCTCAATCTCCTTCCTGTGTTTGGCCTTCACAGGGTGACCAGGTCTACAAGTCTGTGTTCATCATATTCTTCCAGGGAGACCAGTTAAAGATTCGCGTCAGGAAGATCTGTGAGGGGTAAGGTCTCAATTGGGAGCCGAAACCAAAAGCGAACGATCTCTCTCTGTGGCAAGGATGTCTGTTCTCCAGTCTCTTTCCTTACACACTTTTGTTTGTGTGTGTGTGTGTGTGTGTGTTTTCAGATTCCGCGCGTCCCTGTACCCGTGTCCAGAGACTCCTCAGGAGAGGAAGGAGATGGCCGCCGGGGTCAACACCCGCATTGATGACCTCCAGATGGTACGCACCAACCTGCTTCTGACATCACACCTGGCCTGTATCCTGGCCTGACCCGTGGACGCGGTTTGGAAAACCTGACTTCTGTTTTTCAATCCCGTTTTCCTCGGAAATATTACTCCTTTCGGTTGGTAGCCCACAGCCCCTCAGATAGAAAGAGCAGGAGGAACTAGCCAAATATATTAGATTAGATAAGCCCTCAGTGCCGAGAGAGCTGCTGTAATGAATGGAGTTGATCTTTCCAATAAGATCTCAATGCCCTTAGATCAGATTAGGGGGGGTTGCTCAAATTGAGTTATCTTCCTGTTGCTTCCCTGCTTCTGATGCTAAGAGAGGAAGCTGACCGATGACCACAGCAGGCTGGGCGGGAGGCATCTGGACCAGATGGACCTCTGCCAGCATGGCCCATACCCCGGTGGAGGCGCTGGGGTAGAGAGACTTTATATAGGCCTCTACCTGCAGCCATCACACTGTCCAGGCAGGGCCGGTGGAGACCGCCCTGCTCTACTCCTGTTGACAACTCTCGGCTCTCTGACTCACTGTAGATCAAGAAGAGGCCCCCGAGAAAGAAGGATGAAAGAGAGATGTCCCGAACTCTCACGCGCGCACGCACAAATGCACGCACAGTACACCAACCGCTTGGCTCTCTTTAATCATATAATCCTTCCTCTTGACACCCTAGATTGTGCCAGGCACCATGCGAGGAACAGTGCCAGTGTTGCTGGCTACTGCAGCCAGTCTGGCTATTACTTGTTATGAAGCGACTCGCTCAGCATAAACAATCTCTAATGAGCTGAGCCCCCCAGGGTACCGCCTGAGGCCTGGGGCCATTACTAAGGCGTGGTGATCACCTGGAACGCTGCTTCCCTGATGGCACAGCTGAGAGGCATCCTCTCCATCTTTGGCTGGGAAAACAGGAACCTTCACCCATCTCTTATCACGGGAGCCAGCTGAATGGAAGGGGGTGTTCTAAATTGCGTTGCGTTACACATAGGCGTCCAGACCACCCACCTATACTCGCACCCACAAATAAATACTGGGGCGAACGCACCACGCTCACTACTCTGGAATGAGCTTAGCTCAAATCCTCGGTAGGTGAGTCACATACCCCTTGAGCCAGTCGTGTGTGTGTGTGTGTGTGTGTGTGTGAGCGTGCGCTTGTGTATTTGTGCAGCTTGTGTGTCTCAGGATTGGATCCAGTTACATACCCTGTCTGGGCGGAGATGGAGATGGAGGGAGAGAGAGAGAGAGGGGTAGAGAGACGTTGTCGGCCTTATGCCCGAGGCCCCCTGTCCACCAGAGACTCGAGCCTGCAAGGGTTCCGGAATGCTCCGCTTGGCCATAGCGACGGGCATACTGTTATGCTCGTTGCTACGTGGGCAGCAGGGCTAGGGATAGTAGCGGAGGGTGGAGCGCAGGGCCAGGCCTGCCCGTTTGGGAGGCAACAGATATGAGTGTGGGTGTGTGTGTGAGGGTGTGTGTGAGGGTCTGGGCTGTGTGGGTGTAGAGCAGATATAAAGTCCCTGTCATCCACTGATCATGAGACGTGCTCTTCTTGGGAGTCATTTTAGTACATTCCTGGGAATGTCCCCAGCGTAACTTACGGTAAACCGGCAGGCTCATGTCCCAGCATCCACCAGGATCTGCCTCGGGTACACATAGCTCCCAGTAAACACCCCTATTTGTATGAAGCCCTCAGATACCAAGGAAAATGTGATTCACGGTGTCTGCAGTTCTTTTGGCAGAAGGCGACTCTATCCAATTCAGTCACTAGTCAACATCTAATGTCACGCCAACATGTTCCCGGGTGTGTCTGACCCCTGATCCATCTGCCCGACCCCCCTCCCAGGTGCTGAACCAGACCGAGGACCACAGGCAGAGAGTCCTGCAGGCCGCCGCCAAGACGGTGCGGGTGTGGTTCATCAAGGTGAGGAAGATGAAGGCCATCTACCACACCCTCAACCTGTGCAACATCGACGTCACCCAGAAGTGCCTGATCGCAGAGGTCTGGGGCCCCGTGTCCGACCTGGACTCCATCCAGTTCGCCCTGCGTAGGGGCACGGTGAGTGTCCCCCCTCTCCCGGCCCCCCCCCCCCCTCCTGACCGGCTGGGGAGGGATGAGACGGCCCCCCTCCCCACTCTCACACATTCCCCGTGTCTCCAGATCATGCGTTGGGTTCCGGGTCTGAGCTCGGAGACACGGTCGTCCCTCTAGCTTGTAGACCATTCAGTCTGGGTAGCCAGACGTTCCAGTGCTTCCTCAGGGGCAGCGCTAACGGGGCGTGACGCAGCGTTGCGTGACCCGTGGACATGGTCCTGGTTCTGCACCTATCAGGAGGCCAGGGGCCCGGGTGGGAATCCCGTTCAGGAGGAGTTCATGCTGGTCTGTTCTGGTGAGGTCGGGTACAGCCAGAGTGTAGCAGGCCAACATCACATGAATCTGCGGAGAGATTCCTATCAGCTTATCTCTCGAGCCTGCTCCTGCCTGTCTCTCGCTGCTCCTACCTCTCTCCTGTCTCTGCTCGTCTCTCTCTGCTCTCCTGTCTCTCTCTCCTCTCTCTGCTCTCCTGTCTCTCTCTCCTCTCTCTGCTCTCCTGCCTCTCTCTTTCTCCTCTCCTGTCTCTCTCTGCTCTCCTGTCTCTCTCTCCTCTACTGTCTCTCTCTCTCTCTACTCTCGGCCCAGAGCTAGATCAGTAGGCCTTTTCTGTTCATGCCAGCCAAAGCTTAGTCCTCTCACGCACCACGCTCTCTCTCCCAAGCTGAATATATCCCAGGGCTATTTTTAGCCCCCCTCCCCATGTCCTGTAGCGGAACACAAGGCCTTGGTAGACCCCCCCACCTATTAATACACCCAAGATCCTACCTGGATCTGCCCGCCTCTACCTCCCTGAACCACAGCAGGGAAGGATGGGGTTCACTCAGGAATGGAAGCCATGTCTAATTCAGACCAGCTGTACGGTAGATCTTTGCTTAGTATGAATCACAGAAGCCAGTGTCACCGGTGTGATGACCTGTGAAAGGCAGCCAGACACACAGACAGACTAATGAGGAAAGCAGCAGAATTCCTCTCATTCCTCGACGCTGAGGAGAGTGCAGCTGACTAGCAGGACCAGCACATGATCCCATTGTGAGGGAGATTACCGCCAGAGTGAACAGCTTTCCCCCCCCCTTATTCATTCTTCCACTTTATTTTTTTTTAAAAAAAATTTTGGAAGACTTTAGAGGGCTGTTTTTGCCAATAGCCTGAATACCGAACTGTAAAAGTGCGTTGTTGTATGACGTGTTCAAAGAGTAGTTGGTGACCGTGGTGCTGTTCTGGTCGTCCTCAGGAGAAGAGCGGTTCGTCTGTCCCCTCCATCCTGAACAGGATGCAGACCAAGCAGACTCCGCCCACATTCAACAAGACCAACAAGTTCACCTCCGGCTTCCAGAACATTGTGGATGCGTACGGCATCGGCAACTACCGCGAGATCAACCCAGGTACGCCTCCTTCTCTACCCTTCAGTCATGGCCCTCTTCATCCACGCTGTCGTATTCCCTCGCTCATTTGGGCTCTCAGAATGCAAACAGCGTCTGTTTACCCAGCTGTGTATGTATAACGTGTACGCATTCATCCATGTGGTTGTATTCTGGGACGCGTACCTCTTTTCATTTGGTTTTTCCATATACAAACAGCATGTATTTGCCCGGATGCGTGCGTGCTTGTAAACCATAGGTGTGGACCGGCGTGTCCCCGTGCCGCCACGTCAGTGTCGATCACACGGCACTGTGCGTGCGCTGGTGCGTTCGTATGAGTGTGCACGTCACTGCCATCTGCTCATGTTCTCCCCCTCCCCCCCCCCCGTCCGCCCGCCCGTCGACCCTCCAGCTCCATACACCATCATCACCTTCCCCTTCCTGTTCGCCGTCATGTTCGGCGACATGGGCCACGGCGCGCTCATGACCTGCGCCGCCCTCTACCTGGTCCTGAGGGAGAGCAGGCTGCTGGCGCAGAAGAACGACAACGAGGTACTGCTACCGCCCCTCCGCCCCCCCTCACTCCCTCAGTCATCCTCATCCTGGTCGACCCTGACACGAACACCTTACAGTAGTGGTTCCCAACCCTGGTCCTCAAGTGCCCCCTGTCCTGTCATGTTTTAGATGTTTCACTGCTCCGACACACCCGATTCAAATGAACGGGTCGTTATCCAGCTCTGCCGAAGCCTGCTTATGACCAATCGTTTGAATCAGGCGTGTCGGAGCAGGGAAACATCTAAAACATGCAGGACAGGGGTGCCCTGAGGACCAGGGTTGGGAACCACTGCCTGTAGAACACCATAGATAGACTCTTTCTACATTCACATATCCACTTTTGACAGTCTGACTGTGTCATCGGTATGTGTTCTTTTGAACCCGAGACCAGGACCAATGACTCTGGCTGTGTATAGTGCCACCCCCCCCCTCTGGAGGTCAGGCAGTAACAGTGAGGCCTGTGTCTCCCCCCCCCCCCCCCCCGTGTGGTGTTGCTGTTGCAGATGTTCAGCATGGTGTTTGCAGGGCGCTACATCATCCTGCTGATGGGCATCTTCTCCATCTACACGGGCATCATCTACAACGACTGCTTCTCCAAGTCCCTCAACCTGTTTGGCTCGGGCTGGAGTGTGCGGCCCATGTTCGACGCCAAAGTAGGAGGCAACTGGACGTGAGTCTGCTCTTGCAAGAGATGTGTGTTTGTGTGTGCTCTCTTCAGGCAGTGTGTGCTATAAAAGGATGTCCAATGCCCTTCCAGTTTTACAGATGTTGAGAATAACCGAGTTTTGCAGTTGGATCCAGCTATAAGTGGAGTATTCAAAGGACCATACCCGATTGGCATCGACCCAGTGAGTACCCCCCCCCCCCCCGGAAGTCGCTTTGAGATACAAAGCTTCCTGACGCCCATGTCCGTTTTGACCCCATCGATCTGTCCGATGTGATCCGCAGATCTGGAATATCGCCGTCAACAAGCTGACGTTTCTCAACTCCTTCAAGATGAAGATGTCCATCATCCTCGGTGTCATCCACATGCTGTTCGGAGTCTCCCTCAGCCTGTTCAACCACCTGTACGTCTCTCTCTCCCTCAAACTTCCCGTCTCCCAGTAGCCATGTTTGGCATCTCCACGGAGGTCTCACGTCCCTGTGTTTTCTGGGCCTCTCTCTCTCTCCAGTTACTTCAAGAAGCCCCTCAACATCTACCTGGGCTTCATCCCAGAGATTGTGTTCATGGCCAGCCTCTTCGGCTACCTGGCCCTGCTGGTCTTCTACAAGTGGCTGGCGTACGACGCCCGCACCTCCAGAGCCGCGCCCAGCCTGCTCATCGCCTTCATCAACATGTTCCTCTTCAACTACAGCGACCCCACCAACCAGCCCCTCTACAGGGGACAGGTGAGCCGCGGTCAGCCGTCCTGCTGTCCGATGAGAGTGCTGTGGGGAGGCATGTCGGCCAAACTCCTCTCTCGACCTCTTTCTCTCCCCCCCAGATGGGATTGCAGTGTTTGCTGGTGGTGGTGGCGCTGGCTTGCGTTCCCTGTATGTTGATCGTGAAAACCCTGGTCCTACGCCGACAGCACATCTGGAAGCAGAATCTGGTACAGTCTGCCTTCCCCTCCGCACGCTCGCACGGTTCAATCAGTTGGGGATCGAATTCAAATTAGAGGCCCAAATAAAACCACTCCACAAAGTTCTCACTTGACCGGGTACATTTGAAACGTCGGAGCAGCGAGGCAGGATGCAGGTTTGCAGGTCGTGGCGGTGTGACCCCAGGTTGACCCCGTCCTCTGTTGTGCTTCCCAGGGCACTCAGAGCTTTGGAGGGATCCGGGTGGGGAACGGACCCACGGAGGACGAGGCTGAGATCATCCAACACGACCAGCTGTCCCAGCACTCTGAGGAGGAGCCTGAGGTGAGGGACCCCCCCACCTCCCTGTCTCACTCTCCCCAGCCCTCCACCTCCCTGTCTCACTCTCCCCAGTCCTCCACCTCCCTGTCTCACTCTCCCCAGCCCTCCACCTCCCTGTCTCACTCTCCCCAGTCCTCCACCTCCCTGTCTCACTCTCCCCAGCCCTCCACCTCCCTGTCTCACTCTCCCCAGTCCTCCACCTCCCTGTCTCACTCTCCCCAGCCCTCCACCTCCCTGTCTCACTCTCCCCAGTCCTCCACCTCCCTGTCTCACTCTCCCCAGCCCTCCACCTCCCTGTCTCACTCTCCCCAGTCCTCCACCTCCCTGTCTCACTCTCCCCAGTCCTCCACCTCCCTGTCTCACTCTCCCCAGTCCTCCACCTCCCTGTCTCACTCTCCCCAGTCCTCCACCTCCCTGTCTCACTGTCCCCAGTCCTCCACCTCCCTGTCTCACTCTCCCCAGTCCTCCACCTCCCTGTCTCACTCTCCCCAGTCCTCCACCTCCCTGTCTCACTCTCCCCAGTCCTCCACCTCCCTGCTCTCATTGCTATCCTGGGCTGCCCAGGCTGCTTCCTGACCACAGCAGTCTCTCCACAGTAGGGAGGGGGAACAGAACAGGCCCAGGCCAGGATACAATAACCCTGAATAATTGAAGACACCAGCCACACTGGAAACCCTGTTGAGAGCTCCCATTTCATTTCCACTGGCTCAGGAAGGCCCAGAACAACATCAATATTTTAGGTGGAGGCTGCCTAGATATGGAACTGCTACATGGTTTGGAAACAGGAAGTCATGTTCCTGCAGGCCACCGTTCAACTGTTTTAGAGGGTTTCGAATGAGTCCTGTTTTAGCCTGTTCCCTTCTTCGATTGTCTTTTAAGGAACCTATAAAACGACACAGTGTCATTTTGTCTGTGTGAAAAGTTCAGCCCAGTGTAGTGTTGTCTCACCAGAGCCAGTTTGAACAGGCTCATCTGACAGCTGCATAGACACAAAGGGCTTCAGATAGATCCACATCAGGTCTCTGTTCTCCTGGGTGACCTTCTGAAATGAAGAGAAGTTTTAATTTGATCAAACATTTGTAAACATGTTAATGGCTAAACAAAGCCAGTGCCCTTTTAAACGGGCTGCCCATTAGACTCCTGTCGTGCTTCAGCTAACATTTGGATGTTAATGCAGTCAATATTAGTAGGCTATTCCCGGGCGCTTGTGTGTCACTCTGTCTCATGTTAATAACCTGCACTTCAGGTTTGGTCGTTGGAAGGGCTTCAATGTGGGTGCATTTACAACAATGTAACATTTGAGGCTATTTCGTTTTGTTACTTGTGCACTGTCTAAACGGGAGCATGCTGGGTGTTTAGAGTGTCTGTGTGGGTCCTCCAGTCTGGCTAGGCAGGTAGTGCAGGGCGCTGAGTCAGTGAACTTGCCACTTGAGCTTTCATAGAGGAGCTTGTGTTTTAACAGGCTCCTCATGCTTGGCCCCTGTGCCTTTTTAAACCCCACTAGTCAGCTGGTCAAGTATTGCCAGTATGTCAATTGTTGCTGACCCCAGCCACGTTTATGAAGTAGGGTATTTGATTCAACAGACTAGGCTTAATAAGTGGAACATGACCTGATGGGGCTGGGCGATGTGACCCTAACCCTCGCTGGTCTGGGCCAGCTGTCGGGTCAGGCTAAGTGGGTCAGTGCATAACATTTACAGTTCAGGGACATTCCCCCTGGGCAAGTAGGGTGAAGTGCCTTGCCCAAGGACACAACGTCATCTGGCACGGCCGGGAATCGAACTGGCAACCTTCTGATTACAAGCCCGCTTCCCTCACCGCTGCTAAATGACTAAATGTAAATGTAAATACACCTTCAGTACATTATAATGTGTGTTTATTTCCAGTTTTTTGGTGTGTTTTGTTTTTTTCCCCCCCTCATGTCATTCCTCTCATCGCTAACCCAACCGTGTCTGTGTGTCACTAACTGGGACCTGACCTGTTGTCACTTCCTTTCAAGGCTACCGAGGAGGAAGTGGTAAGATAGGAGCTCATGTCCCCCTAGCGCATGTTATACTAGTCTGTCTGTCTGTCCTAGTTACCTGCTTCTGTTTGTGTGTTTGTGCCCCTGATAGTCCTGTTGGCTGTGTGTGTCTCTGTGTTGTGTGTGTGTTTTCTTGGTGGCTCTCTGGGTGATGGAGGGTGTAACAGGCTCCAGGGCCCCTGATAGTCCTGCTGGCTGTGTGTGTCTCTGTGTTGTGTGTGTGTTTTCTTGGTGGCTCTCTGGGTGATGGAGGGTGTAACAGGCTCCAGGGCCCCTGGGCTGGGCAGCTTCAGTAGACTAGTGCTTCATGTCAGCCCTAATCAGGCGGTGGTGAATGGGCCCCTGGCTGTGGGGCAGCTGGGGCCCTGGTTGTGGGGCAGCTGGGGCCCCTGGTTGTGGGGCAGCTGGGGCCCCTGGCTGTGGGGCAGCTGGGGCCCCGGCTGTGGGGCAGCTGGGGCCCCTGGCTGTGGGGCAGCTGGGGCCCTGGTTGTGGGGCAGCTGGGGCCCCTGGCTGTGGGGCAGCCGGGGCCCCTGGCTGTGGGGCAGCTGGGGCCCTGGCTGTGCAGGGCTCCTAATGGAGCAGAGGGGGCCTTCATTGCAGCTTGGGATCTGACTGTTGGGAAAGCTGGGTTGGTAGCAGCTGTTAGGGTGGGCTCTTCTGAATGGCTTGCTGGTTGATACCTCCTGCATCTATGTGAACCTGCAGCACTTAGTCCTGTTCCCCCAGTCAGGTTATGGCCCAGGAGCTGGGGGATGTTGATGTCTGGTGTCTCTCTCTCTCTATCTCCCTGTCTCTCTCCTCCACAGTTTAACTTTGGGGACATGGCAGTGCACCAGGCTATCCACACCATAGAGTACTGTCTGGGCTGCATCTCCAACACAGCCTCCTACCTACGACTGTGGGCCCTCAGCCTGGCACACGCACGTGAGTCTCCGCACGCACGCACACACACACACAGGAGTTACCTACTCACATCCATAGATGCGCACACACACACACACACACACACACACACACGAGTCACCTACTCACACCCACGGATACACCTCACACACACTACCCTCTCTGGGTAGTATTGCCCTTAACCCTGTGTGTGTGTGTGTGTGTGTGTGTGTGTGTGCGTGTTTCCCAGAGTTGTCAGAGGTGCTGTGGACCATGGTGATGCACATCGGCCTGTCATCTCGAAGCTTCGCCGGCTTCCTGTTGCTGAGCGTCATCTTCGGCGCCTTCGCCGTCCTCACGGTGTGCATCCTGCTCATCATGGAGGGCCTGTCGGCCTTCCTGCACGCGCTCAGACTGCACTGGTGAGTGTCTCGCTTCCTCTCTCTGCGGTGGGAAATCGCTTTTTTCGACGTTTTTTTCCCCTCACACGACCAAACAGTCACCCTCCCTGTCTTCTCTCGTCAGCAGTTTGCTGTGGGTGAGTGGTTTTGCGGCGGATTGCAGCATCTGTCCACTCTGGGGACTGTTCAGCGGGGAGGTGTGTGTGAGCGGGCTCAGCCAATGGCGTGGCTCAGTCTGTTATTAAAGTCTGCGTTGAATCCCTGGAGAGGATCACCTGACTCTCAGACAAATACAGCTGGCCAGATCCATCTTAATATAGCCCCTCTCCGAGCCAAATATATTTATTCTTGTTAAATCTTCTTTATCCCAATTATTCCACCCTATGAGACAGAATAATTGTAGCCAGTTCAATAGTGTTTATTAGTTTTCTTTTGTTGTTGTTATTATTATGGACGAAAGGTGAATTCAGTTGTCAGTGTTGTCGTGGACAGTGGTCTGCAGCGCCCCCTGCTGGTGACTGCAGACCTCCTTACCTCAGGCTCCAGTTGACCAGTGATCCATGCAAGACTGAAGCGTGCCTCTCTGGCATGTGATTTATGCTTTTAGAAGCTGATGTTCTCCCACGCCTACTGTTTCCTGGCCGGGAGCCTTCAGTATGTTCAGTGCCGGCCGGGCAGCCTATAGTACGTGTCGAATGCTAGGCTGGCCCTGCCGGCCGGCCACCTGGCTCCGTCTCATGTTGCGGGGGTGCGTCATCCAGACTGCTGGGTTCTGTAGTTCTTCCAGGGCTCCCAGGAGGCTTTGCTGTCCATTCATCCGCCATGTGAGCTGGCGTGGGCGTGTGTCACGGCCTACTGGAGTCGGCCTTGATAAGCCACTGGCACAGTCACGGAGCAGGTGACTGACACCAGTGATCAGGGCTTCATGTACCCATCCCAGGAATGCAGACGAACCAGCAGCCCGCACCGCTCCCTCTAAACGGGCCCTCGGGGGACAAACGGGAGGCTCCGTGCTGGAGATCACCCGACCGAGAACCCGCCCTCTGCAGATCTGGTTTGATCAGGCCTCTGTTGTGGATGCCTGTCAGCTGTGTTTGTGCCCCCCCCCCCCCCCCCCCTCTCCAGACAGCCTCCGGAATGACAACCACGCCTGCTTCCTCGGTTGAAAGGTCACCTAGACGCAGGGTCTGCGTGTGGGTGTATAAATAGCCCCAGGGGAGGGGGTTGGGTTGCAGGCTCAGGTTCAGGGTGGAGTTGGGCTCTGTTACGCGGTGGTTTACAGAGAGACACTGTGGTATGGGGAGCAGGGTTCACCTCTCACCCCACCCCAAGGCTGGATTGCCTTTTACGTTTCGACCTTTGCAACTGACTTGGTGCTGGACTGTTACTGTAAACCACTCCTGTTACCTCATTAATATCCTTGATTGGCAGGCTAACTGACAACCAACCCCCTTAATTTATACTGTTCACTTCAATTTATATTGTTTTTTTTCCAGGGTGGAATTCCAGAACAAGTTCTACACTGGGCAAGGCTTCAAGTTCCTTCCGTTCACCTTTGAATGCATTCTGGATGGGAAGTTGGAAGATTGAAGAGGACATTCCTCACGCCTCCTCCTCTCACACGCCTCACTGTGCTCATGTTGACCGGGGTGTTCAGTAGTGAGTCTGATGGCAGGTACACTCCACCCCCTGGTTGTTGCTTCAGGAACGATGCTATTGAATGACACTCCCTAAATCCCCAAACTGTCAAAGATTTCGAGACAGATCAATCTGTTATATTTATCCGTCATCCCGTCTGTTAAACCAAGCTACATATTAAACATGTTTCAAGCTCAGTGCTTTAGTTTCTCTACCAGATAACCCATGACCTAATTGTAATTTGGGATTGGTCTCGATTATATGATCAATTATTTATTCTCTGAAGGTCTCGTGGAAACATGCCCATGTGAAGTCCTGTGTTTATCTGTCTACTGATGATTGTAAATGATTTTGGTTCAATAGTTCTGTTCTGCAGATATGTGTTGATTGATTCAGACAGGGTTCTGTCGGAGGTGAAGGATGACTGTCATCTGACTCGCTCTGAGTTGCACCCGAGCTCCACCCATCGCCTCACCACCTTTAGGAAACTCATACAGCTCTAGCGTGTGTTCCATTGTTAAGTCAGTCCCGCATCCACCCTCTTTATAGCTGCTCAGTGAGAATACACACACACATACACACACACAATCTCAGGTTGCACACACATAGCTCTACTGTGAGGGTCTAAAGGGAATAACGCAGGACTACTTATGTGGATGATCATAGCATTGTCCTCAATATGCAGATGGGTTGATGTACTGTGTGTGTGTGTGTGTGTGTTGACTGTTCCGTTTCAGACATATCTGAATGCAGTGGACTGAGGGGAATCTGTGTGTAGTCTCGTTAGCCAGAGATTATTTAACTGGTCTAAAATGAAGCCAGCCTTTCAGTGATAATTCATGACAAGTCGAGTATCTGTCATTGTGTGTCTAATTGTCATTCTTGTTGTTGTGCTTGTTTTTCCAGATGTGTTAACGTATTAATTTTCTGTGAATGTTTACAATCTGACTGGGGAACTTAGAGGGCGGTAGTGAGGACAGAAGGATTTTGACAGACATCCGAACATTAATTGTTGTAAGATCTATACCGAATAGGACGGGAGTAGCATTAAGTATCTGTGTATATGTTTGTCAATAAAGACAAAGAAAGGGGTTTCATGAGAATAGTTTTTTTTCTTCTCAAAGACTTGTTCCCACTCCATACCCACACTCTCCTAGCATGCAGTGTTTATGAACAGGGGATGGAAAATCTTCTATTCCAAAGCCCCATCATGGATCTAGTGTGCCATCTAGTGGCTATAGAGTGTAATGCGGATACAGCGCTCCACATACACTGAACAAAATTATAAACGCATCACCAGGGTGGTCAAGTTTGATCAAAAGCTTGGCGTGAGATTCCACGAGATCTCACGTGAGAGCGTGAACAGGCTGAATTGTGTGTGTCTCACGGTCAATGCATGAGGCTTGAGAACCCTGCGCATCACTTTTGTTTTTGCCCCCTGACTGACTGGTTTTCTGACCCGCCCCGGACCCTCCCAAATACAGTAAAACTGCACATTTTAGAGTGGCCTTTTATTGTGGCCAGCCTAAGGCACACCTGTGCAATAATCATGCTGTCTAATCAGCATCTTGATATGCCACACCTGTGAGGTGGATGGATTTTCTCAGCAAAGGAGAAGTGATCGCTAACACAGATTTGTGAACAATATTTGAGAGAAATAGGCCTTTTGTGTACATAGAAAAAGTCTTAGATCTTTGAGTTCAGCTCATGACAAATGGGGGCAAAAACAAAAGTGTTGCGTTTATAATGTTGTTCAGTGTAGTTCCTCAGGCCTCCTCATGGTGGCAGTGTTGGACTGGGATTAATGAAGAGGAGCAGTAGCTAATGTTCTCCTACATTTAGTCATTTAGCAGACGCTCTTATCCAGAGCGACTTACAGTAAGTACAGGGACATTCTCCCCGAGGCAAATAGGGTGAAGTGCCTTGCCCAAGGACACAACGTCAGTTGGCACGGCCGGGAGTCGGACTGGCAACCTTCTGATTACTAGCCCGATTCCCTCACCGCTCAGCCACCTGACTCCCCTAGTGAGTGTTGGTGTGTGAGGAGGCAAGGATTCCTTAATCCTTCCCTCCTCGGCCGGGCTTTTGAGAGGTACTTTGGATGTCTCTCCAGACTGCTGTCACGGATGAATGCTTCTTCCTAAGTAAGTCAAGTATGAAATGTGTTCTTCAAAATTATTGGCTGTCACAACAGGAAACTAAAGTATTTAGTTAAGTTTACATGGAACATTTTCCTGGAAGTTCATTAAGACATTCCTACCATGGTATCCTCACTGTCGTCAGGACAGATAAAGTGGGGTGACCTACCTGCATTATAAGTGAATTTGAGGATGAAATGTGATATCAGAGGCCTGTTCCAGCACAAATAAAACCACCCCAGAATACCTTGGCACTTCACATACTGATATACAGTTGTCTTCTTCATCATAGAAGTAAGCCCTTTATAGTCTGATGTTACAGTGACTGATCATGGCAAAGTACTATATGATATCATTACTCCAAACATTAAGTAGGCAGTTATTTTGGTTCCTGCACAGCGAGAGGTCACTCTGCCCTTTCGGAGCCGGTAAAAGTCAGCATGAAAATAGGAGGCTTTTCTTTCTCTCCCCTACTAAACCTGTTCTGGTTATCAAATGAAAGGATGACTATTCAGGGAGAGGGATGGAGGAGGGCTTGCTACCATCGTGCAGGTTAGTAGTGGTTGTTGGTGTGTGTCTGAGTTCAGCCTTTATGATTGGTGTTCAGTCCTGGGACCGTTGCTAGGCGACCGCCGTGAAAGACCTCAGGAGAAGAACTCGATGTTCTCCCCTAGGAGAATGTACATTCTATCAACAGTCCCTATCGGACACAACATCCTACGATGTGACAATAGAGAGAGAATAGTGTTTACATTTCCTAGGAGTTCCTCCAAAGCACAAAAGTTCAATTGGTTTTCAGGTTGTTACATTTACATTTAGTCATTTAGCAGACGCTCTTATCCAGAGCGACTTACAGTAAATACAGGGACATTCCCCCGAGGCAAGTAGGGTGAAGTGCCTTGCCCAAGGACACAACGTCAGTTGGCATGACCGTGGCCATGTGGCTGTCAGTGGTCCTGACATGATGATAGCACACCTTATGGTTCCCCAGCCTACTCCAGCCTATCCTAGCCATTACACCTCCACCCCTCCACACACACACACACACACACACACACACACACACACACACACACACACACACACACACACACACACACACACACACACACACACACACACACACACACACACACACACACACACACACACACACACACACACACACACACACACACACACACACACACACACACACACACACACACACACACACACACACACACACACACACACACACACACACACACACACACACACACACACACACACACACACACACACACACACACACACACACACACACACACCACCCCAGCCCACCTCAGCAGGACTTTCTGACTGTGGACACCATCTCATCACAGTGATCTAGCCCTTACATTTAGATTTAGTCATTTAGCAGACGCTCTTATCCAGAGCGACTTACAGTAAGTACAGGGACATTCCCCCCTGACACAACGTCAGTTGGCACGACCGGGAATCGAACTAGCAACCTTCGGATTACTAGCCCGACTCCCTCACCGCTCAGCCATCTAACTCCCAGGTTGCAATTCTGCTGCCTGATTCAAGAGTATTGAAACTGACCGGAAATGATTGATTTTCGGAAAGTTATGTTTGTCTTTTGAAGATAGTTCAGGGGATAGGTGATAGTCATCTTAAATTGCAGCAGTCCTGGTGCTATGAGGCGTGTGTCCTGAGGGTCCCGTTGCAGAGAGATGAGGACAAACACGATAGGTGACACCTGTTAAACATGTGGCAGACTGGCCCAACTCTGTGGTAGGTAACTAGGAGCCAGTTGGCTGAGCGGTTAGGGAAGCGGGCTTGTAATCAGAAGGTTGCCAGTTCGATTCCCGGCCGTGCCAGATGACGTTGTGTCCTTGGGCAAGGCACTTCACCCTACTTGCCTCGGGGAGAATGTCCCTGTACTTACTGTAAGTCGCTCTGGATAAGAGCGTCTGCTAAATGACTAAATGTAAATGTAAACTAGATCAGAACCTCACAATGTATCCTACGTTTCATAACACGTTCTGAAACTCAACCCATATTATAAGTTGAATAACAAAATATTTGTGGTTGAGTGTGATAGATGTATTTTTTGCTCTACAGGTAGGTGCTGTACTTTTGAACAGGCTGTTCTCGCCTTGCTAAACTCATTAGTCTGATTGGTATGCCGCTCCAATGTATTTTCCTCCCCGGGTCGCTTTTTCCTTCTGCTTTCTGAGCCTCGGAATGTCATTGATCCTTTCCTTTAGGTCAGGAAACTTGGCAGTGGACATTGAATGTGACATTCCCCGTGACCAGCCCGAAAGTTCATTAATCAGAATTATTGGAAGGAATTTGACTCCATCCTATTGTTAGCGTCCTGAAAAAAGTCATTCGAGAGCACAGCTCTCTCTCTGGATCAGAAAACACTGAATGATTAATGACAGTGGGAACATAATGTAGCTATGTTCCTTCCTGCTCAAATTATGACTGACATTCATTTTGATGTGACTTTTTTTGTCAAGGACCACAACATTTTATTCCGTCTTTAGCCAATCAACCTGGATTTGACACTGCAAATTAATACTCTGTTGACTTAAATGGTTTAAGAAATATTTTGCTGATGTGGCTTGAGAATGCGAACTTCAGAGTTTAGCGAAGAAAATAAAGAGTTCTAGTTGAGTTACAGGACTTTCTCATTACATTTACATGTAGCAGATGCTCTTATCCAGAGCAACTTACAGTAAGTACAAGGACATTCCCCCAGAGGCAAGTAGGGTGAAGTGCCTTGCCCAAGGACACTACGTCATTTTTCACGGCCGGGAATCGAACTGGCAACCTTCAGATTACTAGCCCGATTCCCTAACCGCTTAGCCACCTGACTCCCTTTGAAAGTTCTAGTCCTCAATCCTCCCAACATTGTGAGCAGCATGTTGTACACAAAGACATGTCATGCCTGAGAGTACAAGTAATATTCTAGAAACTGTCAGACAGATTGAAGGGTTATCGAGTGCTTGAGGGTTCCTTGATTGACGAGTCCATTAGGTGTGTGGGACATCCAGGTGAGTGTGGGTCATCGAAAGCTTCTCTTTACTCTGTGGGCTGGGCCTTTTCCTCACTGGCGTGTTATTACTGCCAGGTCTTCAGATAACATTGTTAGTGAAACAGTGTTTCAAGACCAGTCTGGCCTCGCCATTGTTTTCAGATTTTTTTTTTTGGCTCACTGATTTGTCCGATTACATCAGGAAACTTCGCACAATATGAAAATCTGACACTAATGACGACATTACACACAGGTTCTCTCAAACACACACACACCTCCGTGGGAGACAGTTACATAACAAAAAGGAGGAGGTGGAGGAGGAGGAACGAAGTATCACGAGTGGCAGACACATAAAAGAAGGAATGGCTGCCCATTTCAGCCAATTAAAGTGTCCTGGACTCATGGCAACCTTGAAAGAATTCCTGATTTGTGGAAGCACCCAGAGTTCCTTTGGCCCTCAAGAGAAACCACAAGGTTTTAAAGAAAGACAATATCGCTAGACAGAACCAGTAAAGCCGGTAAATCACAGTATCAAAGAGTACATCTCTGTCATCGATCTGTTCCCACACCAACAGAATGAGTGTAATGTCACCCGACCAGTATCTAATCTCTGATGAAACTTATGGCAACAACAACATAAAAAAACTTTATTTTGAGTTTTGATAATCATATTGCCGTTCCCCATACTGCAGGTACATCGGATACTAGTTTTCTTCCCAAAGAGACACAGGCATGTCTCCACATGGGACAACATCTAGAAAGCCAGCAGAGACTGAAACTGAAGAAGGAGAGGAGGGAAAAAAGTCCAGGGAGCCAAGAGTTTGTGGTGCCCCCTCTCTCTGAGCCCCACGGGCCAGTGTTTGGGGTTGTGTGTTTGTGTCTATGTGTGTGTGTGTGTGTGTGTGCTTGTGGGTTGTGGGGGGTGGAGGTTGTCCGTTCCACAACCCCAGAGTTAGGGTAGAGGCAAGGCACTGTTTGTGTTGTGATTGGTTGGAAAGTTGAAGTCAGAGAACTCCAGACCGCCAGAATCTGCAGTTCCCCCCCCATCCTGAAACACAGGGATGCTTCCAGAAGTGTGTGTCTGCTGGTGAGTGTGCATGTGTGCGTGAGTAAGCAGACCTGTAGTCGAAACCTGAACCTGCAGTATTTTTGTAACTGTTTGTGAGCTTACCCACACAGAAAAGCAAACGCTGTAAAGATTGACTTAGCAGTGCCTGTTGTTTTGGTTGGGGCTTGTTCAAAAGTGTCAAAATCAAAGTTCAAAATCTCACTGAGCTGAGTCTTAGAGCTCAGCATCATCCCTGTCAGCCGTGCCCCGTGTCATGGCAGGATATGGACACCACAGCCAGCACCATCTGACCTAGCCGCCACTTATTGTTTGAAAGCTTTTTTGTTGTTCTCAAGCTGTTTCCAGGGACAAAAAAAAACAAAACAGCTGTGTCTAACCAAAGGCATTCAAGTCTCAGCTAAGAAATGAGAAACACATTACCAGTGGTTAGGGCTGCTTTGCCCTCTTTGAAAACGTTTTTCTTTCGCTCTTCAAAGCGTGACCGGGACACGTGAAAGCAATGATCGAAATATTTCTTCTTGATCTGTACCTATTGGGGGCAAATGATGGCATTTCTCAGTCTTTGAGGAGCCATGTTAGATTTTTGACATAAGACTGGGATGGTACTCAGGTTAAGTCTGAGCCTGAGGATGAAGGGCTCTGTGTGGACTCCCTCTGATGACCCCCACTCCACTGGGCTATCCCTGGACAGGTTTCCTCCCAAGCATTCATCACAATAAACTGCCTTTGTAGATAAGAGCATTTTTGTAGGGGAGCATTAACTTTCTGCATCCGGAGGTTTTACGTGATGCAGTATGCACCTTGTAACTTGTTGCTAGAGGTCAAAGCTGGAATGTGACACTAGTTAACTAATTTGGCAAATCCTCCAAGGAGGCCCATACCAGAAACACTCCAAGAATCACTCAAAGAAAAGTCCTGAGCTTTCCACATTTCACCTTACGCTGATGAAAAAAAACTGAATTGTAAACATACATTTGGAAATGATATAACAAGTTCTCAAAGGGGGAGATGGTCCTGAGAGGGGGAGAAGGTGGAAGGTGGGTTGTGTGGAAGCAGCAACGCCTCCCTGCCCCCAAAGATGAACTGCTTTCTTGATCCTTCTCTTGACTGCTCTGACATGACCGTGGCAGCAGAATAATGAGGCCATAACCAGGAACATAAGCCTCAAGGAATGTCCCCATTATGTAAGGTGTGTGGGAGCAGCTTCTACGAACACTGACAGACGAGGGAGATCTAGAGATAGTGAGATTGAAAGAGACAGAGCAGGGGAACAACACGGACGTGAGAAAGACAAACAGAGGAAAGTGAGGCAGGAAGACGAGGATGGAGGGAGAGGTGTACAGTCATGTGTGGAACATTGTATTCCAGTCAAATACAGGTGATACCAGGTTGAGTGTGCGAAGGAGGTGTGTCTTTTACACAGACACTGCTAAAGATAAAACAGCCCTGATGATGTCATGTGTTACTTCTGTATCTGTCCTTCATTTGCACAGTTCCCAGAATACAAGGCCATGTATTATTCATGATTATAGAAACGACACAGTAAACACTATCATTTCCCTAGTGTTTGCCCTATTCAAATCAGATAACTACCTTCAACCCTTCCAGCCAGTTGACCAACATAATCTACCTTCCATTACGCAACATAGAGATAACCAGTAGAAACACTGGGAGAACCGGAGACTCCCTTGCCCCAACATGAGGTTATGATTCTTTGTTCTGGGTCTCCCGAAAGCTGCAGAGGTCAAGGTCGGCAGGCTCCAGGTGCTGACAGCCATGTTTCAGGTTGAGGATACCTGATTACTTTGGGATGAAACACTTGCTGGCTGATTTCAGCAGCCTTCATTTAGGGTCCTGGGGTTGTTGACATCTTCCACAAGTGTTAGTGGCCAGATGTTTTGTATCCATAGATACAAGAGATAATGCAAAGCCCTGGGATCTTTCCTAAATCCTTACACAATGGATACCTTTAACATCAAAAGTTACGTAAAGTTGTCCAGAAGAATTGTTTCTAGGAAATGCTCTTTAAATCACCCAGAGTTCATGCTAAGTCTCGAGTTAAGACTTAACGTTCATGGCATTCATGTGCTTGTGTGTGTACATATATATTATATTATATATATTTGTGTGTTTGTGCGACTGCCTGGGCCTGCATGTGGTGTTGGCCTAGAAGAAAATGGTGCAAGTCGCAAACCGTGACTCTTGAACCTTGGCCCTTTGACCCCAATTACTCGTTGAAAAAAAAACAATACAGAGCGCACACAGCATTAGGCCTACATGAAAATGTGTTGGTCATTAGGCACTATTTGAGCCAGCCCTTGCGGCACTATTTACGGTAATTGTGCATAATGACGTCGCGTTGGTACATTTAGCCTACAGATTGACTGGTCATTCTGCACAACACTATAACATATAGGCAAGGCTATGGCTACAAAACAGTGGCATCGGCGGCCGGATTAAAATCAGTTGGCACGGCGGCCGAAAAGTTTTTAAATAAAATAGCCTACCTTTAATGAGCTTTGGTTTTCTGCACAAACTTAATTTCTGGTGTAGGTCTTCCTTTGCCGATTAACTTAAAATTCTCATTAAAAGTTAACATTGAAAACGGCGCATATAACAAATGTGAAACAATGTACTCCTCAGTCCTCACCAGCGGGAACGTTACTCGTGGCTTCCATTGTGAAGTGAACAAACAAGCTAACTTTACTTTAGCTAGTTTATTGTGATCGCTTTCCCCACAGCGGGCGGAACTTGTCACAAAGTTAGCGATAACAAATCCCACCCATTTAGAGGGAAGATATGATTTGTCAATTTTACTGTCAATTGAAATCAGTCTTTCATTAAAATACTATTAATCGGCCCTCTGTAAATTCATAGCTGGACCACCAATCACAGAGCTACATAGCATTTTCTTCCCAACAGAGGCAGCAAAATTCTGATAGGGTGACAAAAGAGTTGTTTTTCATTTAACTCTTCACATTCCAACCCAAACTAAATAGGCAGTATTGAAGGAAACATTGTATTTAGATTCTCAAATTATGAATTGATAAAATAAAATTTGAACAGATTACTTTATATATATATGTTGGGCCCTCTCTGACAGTTCCACACCGTGCGACACAACACCACCTCTCCTTTCAGAGGAAAAATTACACAAGGATGAGGAGGAAAGGCGGAAAGGGGGAAAAAGGAAGGAAACATAGAGACTAAATCTTTTGAAAAAATGTTTTATGTTCCTTTGTTCCAAAACAGCAGCATATCCCTGCTGGAGAGGAGCTGGCTAGTGGGGATCTGGAGCAGCTAGGCCCTGCAGGGTGCACCCTCTCTCTCCCCTCCCTCCTCCCTGGAAGGAGCTGGACAGGGCCCAGTCCAAGTCCAGCCAGAGGAAGAGAACATTAAAGCAAGAATTCCAAACATGGCCAGGCCATTGTTCGATCTTATTACTGAAGTAAATAAGAGAAAGGATGTGTGTGTGTGTGTGCGTGCGTGTGAGAAAGAGAGAGAGTGTGTGTGTAGGAGAGAGAGAGAGAGGGTTGTGTATTTACTGAGGAGGAAAGTATGTCTTCATGGGACACTGACATTTCCTATAAAAACTGTCTGGACATTTCTGGATACTAACTGGTCAGATTTATTTTCCTCTGTTGTTATTTTGAGCGTCTGTGGTTCCTCAAAACAAACTTCTTAGAAAAGATAGACAACGCTACTCTGAATGTGTATATACAAAGTTAATCTACTGCAATCAAAGGTCAAATGAAAGTCAATGAGTTTGATACAAAATGTATATTTATTCTCTCATTCAATACATTTTTCTAGGCATGCCAACAATATTTATTAATTTTAATGTCGTCCAAGTGGACACAAGTGCAAACCTACCTGAAGTTCATTAGTAGAAAACAGGAATGGAAGACAAATAATTACAAAGACCATGTAAAAAAAAGAAATATACAGTACAATCTTTGTTTAACATTTACGCTTCTTAAAAGAATAGAAAAAATATTTTAGAGATTAATCTTTAACACAACATACATTTCAGTACTTTTTAAAACAAGAATTTCTCAATAAAAACGTTCTTGTTCCTCACATACATGGCGTTTTACAAAGCTGGCAGGCCTTACTAAGCTGGCCGTCTGCTGGCCAGAAAATCATTTAAGCCACCAATCAAGTCAAACATCAAACTGAACCGCTTGTGATATCACCAGACACCTCCTCTCCTATGAATGCATTACTATGTTAAGCAGAATGATATCCATGGCGATATTTAGAATGGCAAATGAATGACAGTATACAGAAAGACAATTGTGCAACAATAGCAAAATATTCTTACAAAAGTACAAACAGGGAAACCATAAACAAAACACAGTAGAGGCTACTATGTGGCACGTGGTGGAGGAGTGATGCAACATGGAGTGGACTGAAACTATGTACATTTGTGTCCAAGTCACTTAACTCAACTGTGCTTTACATCTTATCAAGACTTTGGTTTCTTACCATACGTGAAGATAAACAACAGAAATTGAAAAGAAAGTGCTCGAGATTGTCTTTTAAACTACAACATTGTGGGCATCCTGGTGACTTTGTATATTTGGGAGCCAAAAGTGGTCACACAAAAACACACATAAATAAAACACGCATTTGACACTTGTGATTGGGTTCCGTGAGGTCACTTTCCTGACCCAGTGGTCTTTTGCTTTCTAAGCAGGGTCAGTCATCGTCCCCTCTGCATCCTTCATCCTGTAAATAACAGTCATCCAGGAAGGCACAGAGGAGGTCATCCTGGGGAAGGAATCAAACTGGTTCTGCCACCAGTTCACAAGGACTGAAGTCATATCGCGAGGAAAGATCAGAGCCCTGGTTCAAACATCAAGGGCTAACGCCCATGGCGACCTGCGATGGCTACCCCCCTCCCCCCCCCCACCATGTCAGGAAGCAGGAAGTCATTCGTCCCTCTGTCCAGCCCAAAGGGCAGCGGCCGGGGCTGCACATGCAGAGTGCACTTGTGTCACTTCAGACAAGCAGCTACCAGCATAGGGTACACACACACACACTCAGGCATGAGTTTAAAGATGGTCAACAGACATCACACACCTACCACAGCAGCAGCATGCATGCATACAGTCACACAGACAGAGCTATAGCAGGGCCCATTATCGGACTCGCACTGTCCATCTATTCAGTCAATGGACAAGGCAGGAGTGGTCCACAGCTCAGCATATGAGTTCCTGCTGGATCTCTTGCCGTGTGGGGAAGTGGGTCTCAGTGAAGGAGAAGGTGTCCCTGCCTGCCTTCAGCTCCCCCTGGCCCGGGCACGTCAGGTACGAGGCTCTGGTGTCCAGGTCTGAGCAGGGGGCGGGGCTCTCTGGCTCAGATTCTGATTGGCTCATTTCAGGCTCATCCAATGAGGACACAGGGCTGGAAAGGTGGTGGGGGTGGTTGTGGGAGGGGCCGTTGAGCCAGGGGTGACTGAGGCAGTCCATTGCAGTGGCTCTCTTCCTGTGGATAGAAACACACAGTTGATGAGTGGAGGTTCTTAAGACCAACAGTCTGGAGAGGAACATGTGGAACAGTACAAGGGGAGACTTCATCTCTCCGTTCCTCCTCATTCCCCTCAGCGTCCCCCCAAAAACACTCTCTTTCCAGCATTAATTTAGAGAAACCACGAAAGGGGATTGCTCTTCCAAAGATTTCCGCCTAAGGGATTACTCACACAGGAATTTTTCCACTTTTTTACGCCGCTGATAATCTGCAGCAATCAAAGATGGAGATCATGGAGCCAAAGCAGAGAGGCTACTGCAAGGCCTCCTGTGCAGCAGCACTTTGTCACAAAGTGACAGGAATGACGTAAACAGCCAAGATGTATTCCTTCTCCTTTTGCCAAAGAACGTCAACTTTAACAAATGTGATGTGTAAATAAACCCTATTTTACAAGACTCTCTTTTCTCAGTCTATAAAGGATAGTTGCCACACATGGGGCAAATACAGGAAAGAGGATGTGCAGCAAGTCTGGGTGCAATTCACTTCCTTTGGTCACATTCCTGACGTAAAAAACAAGCCCAGAGAACCGGCCTGTAACCCGAGATTGAGTTTTACTCAGTCCAAACACAAATCATCACAAATCCAACAGCTCTGGGACATTTAATTCTTTTTTTTTTAAACCATGGTCCGAAGCTCGGGTCCATATGTATTTACGGTGCTGCAGAGAACATCAGTGAGAAAGATGAAACCAGTCCTCACCTAGGGTTCTTAATGAGGAGGGACTTGATGAATTCAATGGCCAGAGGGGAGACCCCCTCAAAGATGTCCTGGGAGTAGTCCACGTTGACCTGGGAGACGTTCAGGAAGGTCTCCTGCTTGGTCTCTCCCAGAAAGGGAGACTCCCCCGTCAGCATGACGTACGTCAACACCCCGATACTCCTGAGAGGAGAGGGGCGGAGGAGGGAAGAGGAGAGGAGGGAGGGGAGACGCAAAAGTTAAGACAACAGACGTCAACGTGATATATATCGTTAACCTAATTCCGAGAATGAATTGGCAGCTTGGCTTTGTCGTTTTTCAAATAAACTCATGTGGGAGTCGGTAACACATGCACCTGGTCGTTTTCAGGTTATTCCATTGTCCTAGATTCCATCTCTGCTCACACAGAAGTCATAACAACACGAGAAGAACCACTGCGGGCTCAGTAAGGTGGTGGACCTTGTCCTCTTAGCTCAAACTCACCACATGTCTGTTGCTGTGCTGATGGGTTCATAGTTCAGGATCTCTGGAGCTGTAAAGGACAAACAAAACCCTTCATTAGTCTAGGTGAACCCCGGAGTGGTGATGTCAGGAGAGGGGTCATCCCAGGGTCATGCCTGCCCCGCAGGGTCGTAGGGGAAACTCACCAACATACTCCGGGGTGCCCAGGATCTCCCTGACCTCTGTCATACTGTCCATGCGTCTGGACAGGCCAAAGTCCACAATGCGGATATCCCCCAGAGGCCTGGCGCTGGTCAGCAGGATATTCTGGGGCTGAAAGAGAACATGGAGAGATAAGACTGAATCCTAAACAACTCGGACAGTAGCAACATTTCTGGTTACGTGGTCAGTGTTGACTATCATTTGGGATAAGATTTGAGCCTTATACCCAAGGCAAAGTCCCTCAGCTCCAGACTAACAGCGAGGATTAGGTTCAGTGACATCAATCCCATCGCTGGTCTTTCTCCTGAGCTCGAGCCCTGCCCTCAGCCTATTAGATCAGTCCGATTAAAGGTGGGACGCCTCTGATGAACATTTAGACGGGGCCCCTGTAATAGGTCAGATGCTTCTCGTGGCTTAACCCAGGGTTGTGGTGGCTTCCTGCCTGACGGCTCTCACAGGGATGAATGATCTGCTGGCCGAGGGCGCGTGGCTAGGTCATTACATCCTGGGATATTTTGCAAACTACAAAAGGACAGTCAGGAAAGGGAGGAAGTCGCCTAGACAGTCCTCTTCCTCCCCTTCTGAATGCCATTAAAACTATCTACATGAGGAACATCCCTTAGGAACATAAAACATCATTTTACACTGATGCTTGCAGAGTGCAGACATACTCCAAAACGGAGTTTTCCTCATCATCGTCACTGATAAAGGCTGAGGGCTTTGATGTCTGTACGTTGACAGGCAGACCTATAAGACTGTGGCGTGCTGCTTTTGTTCCGTTTAAATCACGGAACACTCTGGAAACCAGACACCGACAAGATTCATTTGTTAGAGTTCAGGGCTCCCACCAGGGTAAAACACTTGTCGATTCAGGACTCGTAAAAGCCAACAGTTCCTAACAAGGCCTTCTTTATTGGCCAGAAATGTCACATCTATTAGACTGGACAGTTATTGGTCTGCTACACTCCACTGGAGGGGTCTGCTTGCGTAAGAGGAGACATGTACTGCAGGAAGTTGACTCGTCCAGGAAGTCCTACAGGCATGGTCTACTGACCTTCAAGTCCAGGTGGACCACGTTGTTGCAGTGCAGAAAAGCCACACCATCCAAGATCTGCCTCGCCAGTCTGATGACGTCATTCTCTGTGAAGGCCTCGTCGTTGTCGGCAACACACTGGTTGAAGATCTCCCCGCCCGCAGCACTGAGGAGAGAGAGAGAGAGATTAGAACCCAGTCAGAAACAGCGACTTAACACATCTTTGAGTTTGAGCATGGTATCCCAATTCCAAATGGTTTGATCGGTCATGACGAAGCACAATAAACTGTATGAAAACTAGGCAGTATATCCGGTCACATTAAATATGATATGTGCGGTAAGGAAGCAACCAAAACACGCTACACTCTAGTTACCCTAGTAACCCCACTGTATCACACTACACAGGTTAGTTCCCGCTCCTCTTCCAGTTGCATAAGGAGCCTCTCCTCATTACTGTACTCTGTGCTTGGGAACAGAGTCCATCCACATCCACACACAGCATGCCTCTTGTCCTGCTCATAAATCTGTATTAGGTGCACCACCTCTCCCACTGGCCCCTGACCTGGGCTTTACAGCTGCAGTTATGAGGGCCCATACTGGCCTGTTCCAGCCCCAGATAAGAAACATTCCAGATCAGATAACTAGAAACAGGAGGAAATCACAGGGCAGTATCTCCAACCTATCCATTAAACAAGATACTACTGTCCTAGGAGCTACTATCCCGATAGGAATAGAACAGCAAGTTAGAAGGAAAAACAAAGCTCTGATGCTTTGCAAGTGTAGATGGCATTTTAAACCTGGGCATTGACTTCTGAATACTTAAGGATAGAAGGGGATTATGGGTTTTTGGAACACACAAAGTGGAAAAGCCAATTATGAAATTAAAAAAGATGGCTTGTTGTTTCATAGTGGAGAAATGATTGGATCCCTGGCTCGTCAGTCCTGTCATGCTTGTGTAAGAATGCTTACATGCAGGAACACGGCGGATGTGTATTAGGTGCCATTCTGTCAGATCAATCACCTAAAGCGGACAGTCGCTTGCCCCAAAACCAAAGCCATGTGTGGGGGGGGGATTTAGTCTGTACACACATGCTTTTTATCTTCCCAAGAGATCTGTGACCAGGCCCTAGGCATGTCTGTTGCATAACTACCCAACCTCCCTCCCTCCCCCCCCACCACCCCCACACTCAACCAGTCCCCCCCCCCCCCCCCTTTACTGTCCTCAGCTGTGAAAATAGGAACCATGTTTTTCTGGATGTCCGTCACTAGCCCATATCATCTTCTACGCCTGGAGCGGAAAATACTTCAAGATGAACCTCCCGGCACCCCATAAACAATCCCACCGCAAATCATGTCCACAGAGGTGCACGAGCGTAGTTCAAAGGAGAGGTTGTCAAGGGTCTTATGCATGTTGAAAACGGATTGAATATATACACGTCTATTACCCTTTTAATTGACCCTATGAATTCAATTGTATCAATCCAAGCTTCCCACCCACAATACGTTTCCTGTTTGAGCAATTAAGAGGGGAGGGGGGTGAAATAAATAAGATGTCTTCATAATCCTTTATTTGAACTCAAATGAAAGGGGAAGGGATTCAAAGCTTTTACTTTTAATAAAAGCCATCTTGTGTAAACGCAGTAAAACCATTTGGACAGAGCTTAGGTAAGATGAGCTACAGTACTTCCCTCTCGTGTTTATTTGCGTTCCTCTCTCCTCCGTCGTGGTGGATTAGTGCATACTATACAAGCAGACGGACTGAGCGAAATGGAATGTTTCCGTTTCATTGCAGACAAAAAAAAAATAACAAAAAAGAAGAGAAGAGAAGCAAGCTGCTTGGAGGAGCTGAGAACAGCTGGGCCAACACTTCTAAATAAGTGGACTTTAGCAGTGTGTGTTTGTTTGTGTAGCCTGTAGCATTAGTTTAGCTCTCTAAGAACAGCAATGAGACTGTGGGCAGTTCTTGTTGGCAGACTCCCAAACTGGACGTCTACTGACGTCAACTGATCAACCGCTACCCCTTGCAGTAAGGCCCTGTCTCCTGGCAACCTCCAACTTCCCTCTTACATTTTACTGTGCTGTGATAACGAGCCCTTCAATAAATGTACTAACCATAAACCAGGCAAACAGGACAGACAAAAAACTTACAAGGACCAAAAGAAAAATCCAAATGGATCAGACTTGGGGGTTTTAATAGGTTACGAAAGATGTCAGAACTCCCCTGTCAAGAAATCAGGAAAAACACCCTGAGGACGAAGGCAAACTAAAGGAAAAGAAACACAGCTCGTTCTGTTCAATTAGAAAGAGCTGAGAAAACCAACTGGGATCCCAGCAGCGTTTTAACAGAGTTAACCTCAGGAATGATTCCGTCAGCATCGAAAGATCAAAACTAGCGAGAGTTCCACTAATCCACTTCCACAAGCTCCGAGGTTGCTCTGCGGTTTTGTTTGGCTGGACCGGGCACTGGTTTGGCTGCGATTCGGAAGTGGCCCGGAGAGCCTCTTATCTGAGGTTTCTGCAGAGTTTAGCCCAGGGTCATTAGTTCAGTGCAGTTCTAAGATGAAAATACGTGGGGTTTTTAACACGTCGATTTAGTCCAGTCAGACAACTCGTACTCACAGGCTGCACGTATACCAAGGCACACAACCACCTCCAATTAATTTAATGTCCAGGTCATTTCAAAATGGGTTGAGATGGTGATTGTTCATTTCTCAATAAAGTGTCTGGTCTTGTAGACGGGTCATTATGTGTGGCTGATGACATGGTCTTACGCGTCGGCAGTCTAGATGGGGACTTTCAGAGATGATGAGAATTCAACGGTTCTCTGCCGTTTCACAAACATGATAAAGGATGTGGTTTTGGCGGCGAGCAGTCGTGTGTGTATCTGTGCGAGACTGGCTTGCAGCTTACATGTGAACAGGCAGGAAATGGAAAGCTGGTTAGCTGCGTAGCGACTATCCGCCCACGCTGAGGTCGATGCGCTGGCAGATCCAGCTCTTTAACAGCTCCCACGGTACCCTTTTAAACAGGTAGAAGGATTTTGAACTTAGCCGCTTCGAGACGTATTTTCATGTATAAGGTCATTGCTTTCAAAGAGCTCTTCGAGCTACATTTGAAGCTCAACTAAATCGTGAACCGTTTTATCATCAGCCTCAGTGTCGCCCATGGCCCGGACCAGAGCGGTCTGACGGCCAGAGCGGAGTTGGGGACTGGTGTTTGACACGCTGACCTCCCGCTGCGCTTTCTCTGCAGACTTGCCGGGTTCAACTGCTGCTTCTGCATCGTCTTTCACACTTCAATCAGAGGTCAAATCCAGAACCCCCCCCCCCCCCCTTTGTTCTGCAGCAGCATTCCATGTCTGGGATGGTAACGGGTGTGGAAGGGGGGGGGGGGGGGGATGTGGAGCTGGTTTATGACCAGGGTCAAAGGAGGACATGGTCTTGGAGTAATTGCCTCGTGTTGTCTGGCTGCGGGGGCAGAGGGGTGATTAGGACGCTAAAGACTTCCTCCAGGTCCTAATGAGAGCACTCCTCATGCCTGGGATCATGAAGGGCATATGATGTCTGAAGCGAGGCAGATGACTACCCTGATATGACTCTGTCACCGTTTCTCCAGTCTCAGCATGTAAATGCAGCTCAGCTTGACTGGTGCATCGGTGTACTGGAATATCAGTGATAAATATTGAACGTCGTTCAATGTTCTCTGTTCCCTGTCACAAAAATGAGCCCGTCAACAAAACACCCAGAGAGAACTTCCATATAAGGTTGTCAAGTTCATGCAGACATACATTACAGTTAGTGTGTGTGTGTGTGTGTGTGTACACATCCGCAACTGCTGTTGAGGTGAGAAAGTCTGGGTTGACGCACAGCAGCGTACACAGCAGAGAGTGTACAACACAGAGGCCCAAAGTGAGCACATCAACCAGGAAGACAGTGGTATTCTAGAGAACTGTTCGTCAGTTGGCGTCTACGCAAGGTGATTTTTTTTTGTTTACCAAGAACCCCTTCTTAACACCTAAAGGTCTTTAACACACAATAGGGACAATCCTATACAGAGTAAAATAGTTCTGAGCTAGGCCTTTGCATCAGAGTAAAAGCTGAAAGTATGCAGAAAAAAAGACCTGCAGAGATGGCAAGCTTTCTCACCCCCCCCCCCTCCTCCCTCATTAAGAGTCTTATCATTTCATCCCACTTTCCCGGCAGCTCCGCATTGTGGCGGAGCATAAACACACCAGCAGAGTTACCAAGGTCCTCTAGATAACCATCACCCCATACACCCGCTCCCCCCCACCCCAATCCCTGACGTGAAGGAGGGGGGGAGGAGTACACGTGTGAATGCCTTCTCTCCTCCTGTTGGGGTCTGGGGGTAGCCAGAGACTCACCACTCGAGGACGAGGATGATCTCCGAGCTGGTCTCGTACACCTCGTGCAGAGCCACAACGTAGCGGTTGGCCTTGGCCGACTCCAGGACAGCGATCTCGTTGATGATGTCCATGCGGCAGTCTCCGCCCTTCCGCCTCTTCCTCAGGAACTTGGCGGCGTGCTCCTTCCCCGTCGCCTTCTCAATGCACTTCTTCACCACGGCAAACTTTCCCCTGGGAAGGGAACAGAGGGTGGGGGGGGGGGGGGGGGGGGGGGGAAGAGTGTTAACACGTTGAACTACATTTAGCACCGTTTACTATATCAATTAGTTACCAGAATTCAAAGCAAAAATGCACAGTAAACCATGTAGCACAAGGGGATCGTGAAAAGCAAAGCTAGACAGATCACAGTGGCAGAGGGGTGGGCAGAGGAGACTACTAGGAGACCACAGAGGAACTTTGTAGGTGTGTTAAATACTTCGAAGACATAGTAAAGATGTGGGTGGCATCATTTGAATGAGGGAAACAGCTGGGTCTACTGTTGTCATGCTTCACCAGATAATAAACAAACTCTCCCATGTCACTTCAGTTAAGAACGATCTCTCCTTCCTGCACTGAGCAGGGCCCGACAGGTAGTAGATAAGGCTGGCCTGAAGGGCCAGGGGTGTGTGTGTGTGTTGTGGTGATAAGACTGATGGGACTCTAAAGGTCAACAAGACCTACAGTCTGAGGTCTGAATACATCAGCTGGGACGGTTTCCTTTCCATACAGACATGCCTTCAAATTAGGAAAAGAGAGAAAAAGAAAAAAACGACAAATGTAGCACAACTAGCCTTCCAGAGGACCATGTGATAATTCCAGCAGGTTTTCATTTGCTGCTGTACTTTGATGGATTCAGGAGAGGTGTGTAGGGTCAGGCACGGGTGTGGGTAGGAAATCCGATGTGCAGAATCGCCCCTCTGTGTCCGGCCCTCTACAAACACCAGCCGGCCCTCCCAGGGTGATAAAGGAGCCTTGTCCACTTTCCATTCTTACAGTTGACAGCAGCATGGACAAATGACATTCTACAACGCCTCCACCCAGACCTTTGGCAGGACCTTGTCTCTCCCCAGACAGCCACACAAAGGCCTGCACAGGCTGACCAGCAAACAGGGCAGGACCCTGGGCCAGGACCACCCACCTCACCAGGCCCAGAGAGGCTGAGGGGGGTCAGGTCATGGAGACTACAGCCAGGATGGAGCCCTCGCAGCCCCTGAGAAACGTAGAGAAACGAAACCACAGGGTAACCCTGTTTACCAATGTCAACCTCCTTTCCAAGTGACAACAATCACTGGCATGCTATTGAACACAATGCCCTGACACTGCTTTAGACGACAAACCCCAACAGCTAGTCAGGGCCGGCGGAAGTCAAGTATTCGGGCAGGCAGCGCAGGTAGACACACAATAGCATCCCCATGGCTCCACTGTTAAAAGCAGGGTCTGTACAGGGCAGAGTCTGAATGAAACAGCTAGCACACAGAACAAATCAGCTTGTGGCCACACATTTTCCCACACAGCTTTACTCTCCTGCTCTGTGGACCAAAGCTCGCTTCTGCTCCGGGATCGGGAGGCTGGCACAGACAATCCCCCCCCCCCCGGCAAGACTGGTCATTCCTTGGGTTTACTTTCACAGGGTCCCAGTCCCACTAAGGATTGTTCCAGCACATTATGCCAAGTGAAAAAGCAAGGCCGGTCAAAGTCAATGCTTTCTTTCAGTAGCCATTTGTCGTGTTCAGAGCAGCAAGTTCAGTGCCCCTAGATAATGTGGAGGATGAAGGAACAGCTCCAGGCAGTGGTGACAAGCAAACAGGTGGTCTTTCAACACTGACAGGAGTTCAGAGGTCACTAAACGTGCTCCAGACCTGCTACCTTTCCCTCCAGTCTGGTTAGAATACCAACATAGCAGATATGAGGAGAGGATGTTTGCAGCTTCTCTCAAGAGCAAACTGGATCTGGGAGAACAGTTTAAACCAAACCCTGTCAGACAAAAAAAGATGAAGGACATCTTGTGCAAGTCCCATATGACAAAACATCTATGCAGATTTCATTAACACCTCCTTTGAAGTGTAAGCATTTTCAGTATTGCATGTCATCGTAAAACTTCAAACCCAGAAGAAAGCAGACCTGGATTTTTTTAAGAAGGAAGTGAACCAGTGCCCTACACAGGCCCTGGCAGAAAAGGATGGTTATGATCTAATGATCAGCTATTGGTTTTCCTGTGGGGTCTGTAGTTTGTCATTCTCAAAGCAGTGAGTCATGTCTGAACAGCAAAGACAGCTGACATCCATCAGCTGCTTCTCTCCCTCACCCCCCCACCCCCACCATCTCTTTCTGACACAGCCCAATCATGCCATATCTTAATCTCTGAACTAGTTCCAGTGAAGAGTGATCTAACTTATCACACTTCTTGATCATTGTATGGCTTGTGCGGGGGTGCGTTTGTGTGTGATGGAGGAGGAGGAGGAGGAGGAGGAGGAGGGGGGGGGGGTCAGGTTCAGTATTCATACTTGTTATTGAGGAAATGGGGGAACAGAAGGAGGGACCAGGGAGTGTGTGTGTGTGTGTGTGTGTGTGTGTGTGTGTGTGTGTGTGTGTGTGTGTGCATAATGACTTTCTAATCTTTACTATCTTGACTATTGGCATCAAGCTCAACTCACATTCCTGCTTCTTATGGGATTTATGAGGTCTGATCTTAGGATGGGCAAGGTAATGGTAGGAGGGGGGCTAGAGGAGCTGTCCACACACACAGCCCCCGGCCCCCAGGTTTTTCAATAATACAGTATGCCAGTAATGGCATGTAGTTTACATCTGTGGAAGCAGAAACATTTGGCAAAGCTTCAGGCTTTTCAATAGAAATGTAACAACTGTGTGAATTGTACTGAAGATTCAACACCCCTGGAATGTACAATAGTGTCTGAGTTCAACTGCATTGTGATATGGGAAACACACTTGGACCTGAAGGGAGGGGTTACAAATGTTAATTGGTACATTACTATTGCCCACCACCCTCACCCCCCAGGACAAAAGAGGCTGATTGGCAGGAAAATAGCCTGCTGTACCAAATCCAAACAAACACCCCTGATGTGATCTTGCTCTGTAGACAGATTCTGGCTCTTGGACCACAGATTCAAAATAACAAGCCTTTGCTATGTTAACTTATCTTCCGGCCAGAGATTCTGTGATTTCATGAATGTAGGTGAAAGCAAGGAGGAGAGAGCACATTTCAAAACAGTCGTGCAAGTCTTAACTACTGTTGTAGCAAATGCGTCGAACAAGTTAAGTCAGTCTCAGGAGATGCTCGTGTGGCACTTTCTGGAAGACACACTTCCTATCTCTTTATCTCTTACTGTACTGGGCAATGAATACTGTGCCACATAGAGGAACAATCAGATAAAGACACACTGCTTGAGGCACTGATGGATTCCACAGAGAGGAACTGCAGAGCCATTAGAGCACAAAAAAAGAAAAACGCCAAACAGCCCGTGCGAATTTATCGTAAGTCTTTCGAGCCAAGACCAGCAGCGTTTCACCAATAAAGCACCAATAACGTCTTCATATATCAACTCGTGTCTGCAGGCACTGTTAAATCCAAAACCTGTAAGGACTCACAGGTGCAGAACAACTCTACAAGTCTGTATGCAACATTTGGATCTTAATTCAATCAATTTACAACGACCTGGGAAGTTACGTAGGACTCAGACTTTAGGGAAATAACTCACTCAAATATTCAAGCAAATAAACAAAGCCTGTCAAATTATTCACACTGTATAAAGACCAATAGTAGAACGCGAGTTTCCCCAAAGGGTTCCGATGGCAGTGCCAGCCCCGCTCATCCGATAATATTCAATTAATACCCTTTCGCACGTGCAGTAATTTCACTAATAGACAGATTTGATCTAAATTGCCATTACATGCATGACATACAGCAAGCGTATATGAACAGAGTACAATGGCAATATGTTCTCGGTTTCTTTGGAAAGTTTATCCTTACCTGCCCAATTCTTTGCCAAGAAGCTCATAATTGCTTGTGAAAGATTCGGTCCTTATTCTGGTATGGATTTTTGTCACCATGCCGTTCTTGTTCATCATGTTTAAATTTGGCAACGCAATCCGCTTGAAAATGATTTATTTCTAGTTATAGACGTTCAAGTCGATCTTATTTAAGATATCCAAGTCAATTGCATGATAATAGTACAGAGGAACCCTAAACTGTCACAGATCTTAGGAAGTCCAAGTTATTCCTCAGAACTCTAAGCTCTCGCTATATCCAAACAATTATATCACAGAGGGTAGAAGCTCTCGGAAAAGAACAAGCGGCTGCTCAAACACATGAGGTGAATGTTTATGCGCTTTCAGACATTCCTGACAATAAACTACTCTAGAGGCCAGCCCTCTGACGCTGGGTCTGAAAGCCAATGGTAATTGAGACGCTGGGTATGAAAGCCAATGATAATTAAGTGTAGCTAAAAGAGGAGGGTTTAAAGAAGTGCTGAAGTTGACGTACAGTGTTCTTGATACTTTCCTCTCTTCTCCAAGAGCTACTATCACAGACTTGTATGTTTGACCCACTGTACTTAGCCAAGGACTCCCCTGCACCCCCCCCCCCCCCCCTCTCTCTCTCTCTCACGACCTCTCACTCTCTTCCTCTACACACACAAAACCACTAAAGGCAAAAATAACCATTGGGTCATCCCAACGGGTTGTCCAGAGCAATTCATGCGGGTGGCTGTTCCAACTGCTGTGGACAGTCCACATCAGATGATGCTCTATCCCACACATGCTTCAATCAGTCATGGGACTCATTGGAATGTCCCTGTACTTACTGTAAGTCGCTCTGGATAAGAGCGTCTGCTAAATGAATAAATGTAAATGGAACTCAGGTGGAGGGGAGCAGTACCTTCACCTGTGACATCAGACACATGAACAGTGTGAGCAACACGTCCTGAGATATCACGGACTGAGACGGTGACGTCACGGACCTGCAGTACTAAGGACGACAAGAACAAGTGAGGACAAAATATGGTCCGTGGTGATCGGACTTCCCTCTTAGCCTTTGTTTTTTTTAATAAGATAATGATGTGAATGATCTAAAATAAGAAAGCAGGAGCCAGCCAGGACAGCCACAGAGGCACAAATAAAGATGGCAAACTGGGGAGCCGTAGCCTTGGCAGGAATCCAGGCGTGCTCATTAAGTAATTGGTGTTTACGGCCTTCAGAGTTGGCCGGCGCACAGGCTCGGGCTCCCTGGGAAATGTGTCACCTAGGCACCAGTGACCTGCTGAAATTGTGGCTGTGTCTGGTGGAGGGGGGGGAGGGGGAGGGGGGGCAAGGCCCTGGATGGTCTCAGGGAAGCAGAACTGCTGGGGCAAGGCCCTGGATGGTCTCAGGGAAGCAGAACTGCTC
Source organism: Osmerus mordax (assembly GCF_038355195.1). Classification (NCBI taxonomy): domain Eukaryota; kingdom Metazoa; phylum Chordata; class Actinopteri; order Osmeriformes; family Osmeridae; genus Osmerus; species Osmerus mordax. Next base: position 20,189,368 of record NC_090052.1, on the reverse strand, counting down.
GTTCCCTGTGTCAGCAGCTCCCTTGCACAGTTGAGAGGCATGTCTGACAGCCAGGGTCTGGGGGCTCGAGGAGGGACAGAAGGGTTCTGACCTCAGTTCACACGCAGTAGAGAGTGTAAACGTCATGTTGGCAATGTGAGACACCTTGATGACATACCTTCCTGCACCAGTCGACACCCGGTTTGAACACAATGCAGTAAACGAAGCACTGCCGCTATCAATCAGTCTGATTATAATTGTAGGAAGCATTCATCTTTTGAGCAAGGGTGAGGTTTTGTTTTTGGACGTGGTGAGCCAACCCTGGTTCTCTGTGTGTATTGTCTGGGTGAGGTGGGGTACTGAAACCGTTCAGCAGGAAGGAACAAGAATGGATAAAGAATGTAGACAAATGAAATAACAAATAGCCTGACAGAAAGAGCAGGCATCTATTTCTGGTGGTCATAAGGCAATCTGTGAACAGTAATGGGACTTTGTACTTTGCCTACGGTGCACATGCCTGGCATGCATCATATGGACAAGCAAGGGATTTGTCTAACAGTAGTGCTAATTTATGTTTACACAAACAGAAACTGTCGAAAAAGAGTCGAGTGGGAGTAGACATTCCATAGGCCTGGCAAAGACATTAGGGGTCCGGCGACTAGGTTACATAACCTTGTTATGCCTCTTAAAATTGTTACCTTCGGTCTGGGTGCGTTCCAGAGCCTTGACCCCCATCTCTGCCAGGTCTAGTAAAGAGAGAGGTCGGAGGTCACACAGGCCACATTAGCAAGGAGGCTCAACTCAGCCCCTGGGACCTAATGAAAACACATACCAGAGAATTAGCCTGCCAGCCTGCAGTTCAGCTCACATAAATATGAGAACTTCAACCGTGACCTGGTGGCTGTGAACACCGGGAGAACACCTCCAGCGGGACTGGAACCCACAGATCCAGTCCTCTGTTGGTCTAAAACACAACTCTCTGTTTTCAGAATTCACGTTGGGTGTACACTTTGGATCCATGGCCGAGATACCCATGTAATGAAGTTCTGTTGGAATTGTAATAGATTTAGATATCTCGCAGAAAAATCGAATTTACCCTGAGGAATGTTAACTCGTTAGAATGCCCTCGTTGTGGGACGAGGAGCATAACATTCTGTACGATTTCTTCTGCTCTTTGTGAGAGAAGACCGTGTCGTGTCGCCTATTGGAACAGTGTGTCGCTGTTACGGACCACAACAAGTGTGACATCAAATGACACTCATGAGAGAGCAGTCTGAAGCAGTCCTTCCAGGGGTAGGAGCACGTCAAGTCCGTTCTTCTTACATTTAAACATTTAGTCATTTAGCAGACGCTCTTATCCAGAGCGACATACAGTAAGTACAGGGACATTCCCCCGAGGCAAGTAGGGTGAAGTGCCTTGCCCAAGGACCGGGAATCGAACTGGCAACCTTCGGATTACTAGCCCGATTCCATAACCGCTCAGCCACCTGACTCCCAGGTCTTCAATAGTCTCACATCAAGCTCCACCAACAGGGTTCACTTTCGCAGAGCAAGAGAGGGGCAAGTGTGTGAGTGAGTGTGTTTATTTGTGTGTGAAGAGTAGGGGGTAAACAGAACGACCATGGGGAATGTACACTGCTAAGCCATTAAGACTCCCTTAAGTCAATGAGTTTATGAAAGAGTACTGTTTACTGTATCAAAGAATGTCCTCTCTTCTTTGTGGGCCAGGGGTTCATACATGGGCCTTGTTGTTTTTCTCCAGAGACCCTGTGACATGCTTGGAGGGGGGGGGGTTCTGGTGTTATTCCTGAGGTGCAGTGAGGGGTCTTAGCTAGCTGGGGTTATTAAGAACTGACCTGCTACGATAACTTCCCTCGATGTTCCCTCAACTCAGCCCCACGTGTTGTTTTGCTCTCCGTGTTCTTTTTCGAGGGGGAGCGCTGAGTGAGGTGCCATGTCATCTGCGCTGGGCAGCGCACCAGCAGGCTGGCAGGCTGGCGGCCTGCCTGTCCTTATGGGGAGGGCGTGCCATCCCTGTGCACGCCAACCGTGTGTTATGAGGATGAGTAGACTCGGATTTCAAAGACGTTCCTGACTCACATTCTGCTCATGTCTGGATCTGGCAGCGTGATGAGGGCTCCGTGCCTCCTTGTGTATGTGTACACAAATCCTTTTTTTCTTTTTGTACTCCTATACTGCTGAGTGAACTGGAATTTCATGATGAAGTGGTTGGAACAAGTAAACATTTAGACCTACAAAACACTTAATTGCATAGGTTTGCATAGGCAGCCATATTTTGAAAGAATAAAGAGTGTTAGTTCAAATTTGCCTCTTAATGAGGGGTGAACATTACAGTTGCGAAACTGCTAAAAGTTCAATCCCTCTGAAGGATGATTGCCAGTTGTCTGCCTGTTGTGTTGACACTTAGATAGAAACCATTGTTTATGGAGTTTGGGATCTGGGTAATGAACAGGTTCATCTCAGACAGGTTTCTGGGTAATCTCAGTTCCATCCACCTTCCACGAGAGTTGTCTGCCTGTATTTGTTTGATTTGGCTTGTCTAGAGGTCATGTCTGAGATACAGTATACATTACACCAATGACCTGCAGTCAAGGCTTGACTAAAACATGGTCATGCTGTCTTACTGTAATATTGGACATATCTTAACTTTGGTGGCTCACAAACAAAATACAAAATACATAGCTAAACGCTATGGGTCCGGTAGACAGCGAGCCTTGGTCGATCCTGTCATGGTAGGTCTTGATGAGTCCCTGGGATGACTCCAGTGCTGTGTGTCACTGTCGTAGTGATGTCATGATGCAGAGGCCGGGTCACCCAGCCATGTCCTCCTACTGCAAGCGTTTGCTCTGACCTCAGTGTTAGAAGACCCCACAGCGAGCAGAGAGGGCTCGCACCTCATAAAACCACACAGGCGAACGCTTGTGGTTGATTTAGATGCTGACCCCCACTGCCCACGACCCCCCAACCTTCTCGGTCATTGGTGGTGTTTGTGGTACAACCATTGTGGCAAACAAAGGGGGGACAAATATCCCATCAGTCGCCCCTAAACGAGAGCTCTGAGCTGAACACGCTGGCTCACTGCACAATGGCCCTGGGCGTCATTCTCCCGCACAGAGCTGAATGTGACACACAGAGGTGACGTTCAGTAACAAGACAGACCTCTAATCCAACTGGCAGCACACAGTTGGCAGCAAACAAATTCTCATGCTGAATGAGCACGAGATCTCACTCCCACCTGGGTAATCTCGGAAACAAAGAGTGATTAGGCCGAGAATGGATGGGGTTGCATTGTGTGATGCTGTTTGAAGTGTTCTGTCAAAGACTAATCACGAGCATTGACTAGATCATTTAAAATCATCTCATCAAGGATCTAGGATTGGTGATCTTAAGGTGTGGTTGAATGGTATACAATTAATCAAGGATAGGATTACTTTGCTTGATCACCTGTGTGATAAAACTAATTATAATAATTTAAAACACCACTGACCACTGTGATAACCAGGCCAATGACATGGATCTACTGCTTTGATGTCTGTATTGAGGAAGGATGAAATGCCCAACTGACAAAAGGATTGGAGAATGGAGTTGGTCCTACATTTGGAACCCATTAAAAAACATTCATTTTACCCCTTTCAAACTTCAACACACAGGCTACATGTAAATATACACACCTAGTCCTTTTTGGGCCAAAACCAGCCCTAGCCCTAGGGAGCTCTCCATGTTTTGCTATTAAGTAAAGTAAGACTTTCGACTGTTTTATGAATTTAATGCCAAATGGCTTTTCCAAGGTTTTCAAATGTAGTTAACTTTTCCAGGGTGACCTGAATGGGGCACCCCCATTCAGGTCACCCTGGAAAAGGCAATCAAAGTGGGCTACTGTTTCACCAGTATCACTGTGAACCACACACCCCCTGTGTGTAACTGGGTGAACATATTTATTTTCTTCCACCGAGCCCAAATAGGCCCTCATTTGTCAAGTCTCTCCCCCAGGCGTATATATACCTCTAATTGCTAGCATTGCTCCCACTTGAAACACAGCCAAAACTCACAGCCACGATTTGCCAGCCTGGGCTCTTCATCCATAAAAGTGAGTAATGTTAGTAATTTCTCTATGCCTTTACTTGTTTTACCAAAGGGGAGACGCACATTTAAATCAAACTTGAACTGCTTGGTCAGAGTCTAATATGGGAATTGAATCTTACAGCCCGACAACATTTAAATCTGAGAACTCTCCCTGAAGACAGACGCTAGAGTGAGACACTATGAAGAAGCACACAGAGCAGCAGGAGTTCTGCTGCCTCCATCTCACACTGCCTCCCTCTCACACTGCCTCCCTCTCACACTGCCTCTATCTCACACTGCCTCCATCTCACACTGCCTCCCTGTCACACTGCCTCCCTCTCACACTGCCTCCCTCTCACACTGCCTCCCTCTCACACTGCCTCCCTCTCACACTGCCTCCATCTCACACTGCCTCCCTCTCACACTGCCTCTATCTCACACTGCTTCCATCTCACACTGCCTCCCTGTCACACTGCCTCCCTCTCACACTGCCTCCCTCTGACACTGCCTCCCTCTCACACTGCCTCCATCTCACACTGCCTCCCTCTCACACTGCCTCCCTCGCACACTGCCTCCCTCTCACACTGCCTCCCTCGCACACTGCCTCCCTCTCACACTGCTTCTCTCTCACACTGCCTCCATCTCACACTGCCTCCATCTCACACTGCCTCCCTCTCACACTGCCGGTTCGATTCCTGGCCGTGCGAAATGACGTTGTGTCCTTGGGCAAGGCACTTCACCCTACTTGTCTTGGGGGAATGTCCATGTACTTACTGTAAGTCGCTCTGGATAAGAGTGTCTGCTAAATGACTAAATGTCTTGTGGTGCTACAAAGCTCGGATATATTCATGAACAAGACAGTAGCTTTGTGGAAGGACAGTAGAGTAAATAAATAAAAGCAGCCAACAGAGCTGAAATAAAATCTCTAAACTTAAGATCTACTAACTTCTTTTTATAAGAGGCAGGAAGAGGTTTTCTTCACAAGTTCAAGCTGTGTGGGTTGATGCAAAGCAGACAGCAGCACAGGAAGAGAAGGGAGAAGAGAGTGAGAAAAAGATTGAGCAAGAGAGAAGATGAAAGCTGTTTTCAGGTGAAGACCAGCCACATCCTGCCCCGTTCCCTCGTTCTGTCTCACCTCCCTGACAGGATGAAGTCAGAGCAACAGTGCTGCTGCATGTCCAAGACACAGGCCTGCCTGGTGCCAAAATACTCTGACTGCAGAATCTCAATACAGATAGTCAGTATGTATATATACAGTACATTTACACATATACACTATGCACCCACACACACACACACACATATTGGCAAGACATTTATATATGTCTTGCCAATCAGTAGAGCATGTCTGAGGAACTTATTTGGAACTATGAGGAAGACATTTGATCCACCCTTTTTTCATTGGTAAAGATCACAGCTTCAACAGTCTGTACAAAAGAAATGGACACAATGGGCAGTGTGCTACCGGGTAACCAAATAACCAGTGCATCAACTTTACCAGGCCAGTCAGACAGTCAGCCAGCAAGCCAGCCAGCTAGTCAGACAGACAGACAGAGAGGCAGACAGACAGACAGACAGAGAGAGAGAGAGAGAGAGAGAGAGAGAGAGAGAGAGAGAGAGAGAGAGGCAGACATACAGACAGACAGACAGACAGAGAGAGAGAGAGGCAGACAGGCAGACAGAGAGACAGATAGGCAGGCAGACAGACAGAGAGGCAGACAGACAGACAGACAGACAGACAGACAGACAGACAGGCAGACAGGCAGGCAGGCAGGCAGGCAGGCGGACAGACACACACAGACAGACAGGTAGACAGACAGACAGAGAGGCAGACACACAGACAGACAGACAGACAGATTGGCAGACAGACAAACAGACAGACACACAGACAGACAGGTAGACAGACAGAGAGGCAGACAGACAGACAGAGGCAGACAGACACACACACACACACACACACAGACAGAGAGGCAGACAGACAGACAGACAGACAGACAGACAGACAGACAGACAGACAGACACACACACACACACACACACACACACACACACAGACAGACAGAGAGGCAGACAGACAGACAGACAGACAGACAGACAGACAGACACACACACACACACACACACACACACACACACACACACACAGACAGACAGAGAGGCAGACACACAGACAGACAGACAGACAGCTTTCTCAGCTGTTCCTGTGGGTTGCCAGTATCTCCATCCCCCATGACAACCACTGTATTGTCTTCCTTGATCCAAAACAGGCAACAGAAGACCTATCAAACCTGAAAGATCCACTGCACATTCCTTACAGAGATTACATTAGATTTACTCTAAAGAGGGCTCTAGCAAGGTCTCTCGTGTTCAAACAGTAGGAAAAGTTGCCCAGACAAAAGGGTGTTATTGGGCAACAGCAATGTTGCACCCTTGGTCATCCATCAGAAGCATGCTTGTGTCAGGTTTGGTTGAAAACAAAACAGGTTGCCATTGTCTCTATGTCTGGATGTCGAGTGGCATGGAAAAACAAAGTCATTGCGTACAAGCAAAGACCGATGAGCTCCCGGAAGAAACAGCCAAGTCTTGGGACAAACTGTTTCCTCGTCAACAGAACATCTCTTCACATCACATAGGAGAAAGGTTTACTGTGACAGTCACGAGTGAGGCCTCTCGCAATATTCATGAAATATGTGTGAATACAGCCTTACTGAAATGGATCAACAAAGCGTATACGGGAAAATAAAATAAGAACAGAATCAAGAGTGGACCCGAGGAGAGGAAGGTAACACACATTTAGAGGGAGACGGAGGATAGCTGGGATGCCTGACTCACAGTACACAAGCGGCAATGTGTATTTGTATTGGCTACTGAGCAGTTAAGATTCAGCCAGGGGGTGAGGAGGTGTGTGTGGGGGGGGGGGGGGGGGGGGGGGGGGGGGGGGGGGGGGGGAGTGACTGGTCTGGCAGCCGGAAATACCAAGGCCAGGAGAGAGAAAGGGAGCGAGGGAGCGAGGGAGAGGGAGGGAGAGAAAGAGAGAGAGCAGCTGTAGACAGACAGGCAACGCCACTCATATTTAGCGCTTTAACTCAAACAGCACGCCCGCCCGCGCTCGTATCCCCGGACCTCCGTCAAAACAACAACGCAGTGTCAAGAATTAGTCGTCCTTCACCGGATGTTTACTGCGGTTTCCACCCACCATGGGGGTTGGCTGTGTTTGAGAGGGGCCGTCACCTCAGAGAGAAGCTCCTCTTCGCCACAGCTGTCGGGAATGCTGTGGAAGGATGTCAGCTGGCTTGTGCTGTGACGCGTGGCAAACACTGACCAAACGAAAGGATGCAGAGACAACGCTGCTGTCCATGCCATGGAGAAGCACTGACACAACGAGAGAGACACCGCCATGTCCCCTGGTGCGGAAACAGAAACGGAATGGTCAACAAAGAGATGATAGAGGTCACTGCCTTTAGTGACACCCTTCCTGAAAGGTGATCTGTGCGTGCGGCGATACTGACAGCAGGTAGACAGGCCCTGCCTCCATGTGTGTGTTGAGTCACAGTAGAGGTCAGAGGTTAGACCTCTCCCCTAATAATACATATGCACCAGACTCCTCCTCTCCTCCTCCCACTTTGTTTACGTAGTCATGGAGACCAACTGAATGTTCAATTAGTGTACTCCACCCAAAAGCCACATGACTATATCTCCCCCCCCACCTGCCACACCTCCCAGCCTGGCCTCACCCAGTCCACCCTGAAACCAGCAACACCCAAATCCTCTCCAATGACCCTGCGTCCACAATGGAAGGGCATTTGTAAGAAAACAGCTGTCATTATCAGCTCTGGATGATCTTAACATCTACCCCGGGACACAGGTAAACAGTACTTAACATGAAACAACTGTTCAGGCAATAGGCACTACACAAGACACACACAACTACATTGTAGGATCACCACCAACGCTCCAACAACAGTCAGATTGCTTTT